>NW_028318560.1:0-265000 GCF_062004578.1 Staurois parvus | reverse complement strand
GTAGCGCACAGCAGTCGAAGTCAGCATCTTCTTTCTGCCACGACCAGGTAGCGTTTCAACAGTGCCCTTTGCCTTGAATTTGCGAATGATGCTTCCTAAGGTGTCTCTTGGTATGTTTAACATCTTTGCAATCTTCTTATAGCCATTGCCCTTCCTGTGAAGAGAAATCACCTCTTCTCTTGTCTTCCTGGACCATTCTCTTGCCTTCACCATGTTTGTAACCACACCAGTAAATGTCTAGAAGGAGCTGAGTATCACAGTCATTTTAAAGCTGCCTAATTGGTGCTTATTATGCTTGATTGCTGCTCGGTGACATCCACAGGTGTTTTCAATACCTGATGGAAAGCACCTGTATGAACCTCTGTTCTTCAGAGTGGTAGTCTTTAAGGGGTTGAATAATTGTGGCAATGAAGAAACCACATAAGAACCATTTACTACTGTATTACATAAACAATTGATGTCATTTTAGTTGCATTTGGGTAGTTACAACGTCCTTGTAGGATTTGATTCTGAATACAATTCCAAATGTACACTATAGTCCCTAAACCCCTTTACAGCATTGGGGGTTGAATAATTTTGGTCACAACTGTATCTATCTATCTATCTATCTATCTATCTATCTATCTATTATCTATCTATCTATCTATCTATCTATCTATCTATCTATCATCTATCTATCTATCTATCTATCTATCTATCTATCTATCTATTATCTATCTATCTATCTATTATCTATCTATCTATCTATCTATTATCTATCTATCTATCTATCTATCTATCTATCTGTCTATCTAACTATTATCTATCTATCTATCTATCTATCTATCTATCTATCTATCATCTATCTATCTATCTATCTATCTATCTATCTATCTATCTGTCTATTATCTATCTATCATCTATCTATCTATCTATCTATCTATCTATCTATCTATCCTATATCTATCATCTATCTATCTATCTATCTATCTATCTATCTATCTATCTATCCTCTATCTATCTATTATCTATCTATCTATCTATCTATATATCTATCTGTCTGTCTATCTATCTATCTATCTCCTATCTATCTATCTATCTATCTATCTATCTATCTATTTATCTATCTATCTATCTATCTATCTATCTATCTATCTATCTATCTATCTCCTATCTATCTATCATCTATCTATCTATCTATCTATCTATCTATCTATCTATCTATCTATCTATTATCTATCTATCTATCTGTCTATCTAACTATTATCTATCTATCTATCTCCTATCTATCTATCAATCTATCTATCTATCTATCTATCTATCTATCTATCTATTATCTATCTATCATCTATCTATCTATCTATCTATCTATCTATCTATCTATCTATCATCTATCTATCTATCTATCTATCTATCTATCTATCTATCTATCTATCTATCATCTATCTATCATGCTATTTATCTATCCATTTCTCAGTCTCCTATCTACTGCTCATCTACCTCTTGTTTGCTTTATTATACATCATACATCTTTCTTTTTCCATCTTACGCTCCCTTTTTTTCTCTCTTTTTTCTCTTACTCTGCCCTTTTTTATCTCTTTTTTTCTCTTATGCCCCTGACACTCTATCAGTATAACTGACAGATCACTGTCAGCGCCGGTGAGATACTGATTGGAAGCTGATCGGCAGAAGTTTTTCAATTATTCCCCTTTGTTCATCCGGCTTCTGTTGGACCGGCTGCCATACACACAGGCTGAATGTCAGCCGGTTTCTGTTTAACCTCCCTAGCGGTCTGATTATGTCAGTATTTCTGTGCTCAAAGCGGTACATTTTTTTGGATGGAAATACGTATTTTTTTTATTGTAGGCTGTAATTTTTAGGAATAACTCACTGAAATCTGTCCGAACAAGAGTCTAGTAAACATCCCGGGTATGATAAAATTTGAAACACGAAATCATAAATTATAATTTAATAAATAATCATAAAAAATAATAATATAATAATAATAAATTTAATTCAATAATGTAATCAAACCAAAAACACTGAAATTTGAAATAGAGCGCCAAGTTCGCACATCGCTGAGCAAAGTCGCAGAATCGTTTTCAGTGTCTGATGACGAATTTCCCCCACAAATCATTATCACTCAATTCTGCAAGTGGTTCTGATTTACTATCGCTGTTCTCTAGCCGGTCTAAAACCGCTTTTGACCTAAAGGGACGCTTTTTGGACGCCATGGACGTTTCTCAGTTTCAGAAAGAATGGTAAAAATGCAGGCAGGGCGCCGGACAAAGCACTCGGGACAAAATGTACTACCGGGCACCCAGCTACCGCCCCTGGACACCCACCGCCCAGCTACCGGGCACCCAGCTACCGGGCACCCAGCTACCACCCCTGGTCACCCAGCTACCGGGCACCCTGCTACCACCCCTGGACACCCAGCACCCAGCTACCGGGCACCCAGCTACCACCCCTGGACACCCAGCACCCAGCTACCGGGCACCCAGCTATCACCTCTGGTCACCCAACACCCGGACCACCCAGCGAATCAAGATGTCGCCCAGCGAATCTCCCGGACCACCCAGCGAATCTCCAGCCACCGAGCCGCCAACATCACCAGATGCTGTGCCTACCAACACCCCCAGACATCGCACCCTACGACCCCTCCACTCGCCGATCCACTGGACCCACTGAAGACCCCTCGGACGCCAGCATACTGCACTCACAGATTGCAGCTACAGAAGGACTCTAATGGACTTCACGGTGATACTGACTCTCCACATCACCTCGCCCTGACCCGTATCCCTTCACCTCCCCCGACCCGAACAGCACTGCACTCACCCCAGCATGCCACCTGCACTTCTCCTCCTCGTCTTCCTCTCCTCCATCCCAAAAATCGCCTCCCTCTACCCGCCCACCCCCCCAAAACAGCTCTACATTGCCCCTTCACTTCTGCCCTCTCCACACTACGGCACTCACCACCTCCTCCTGGTACTCCACTCCCCGGTCGACCCACGTGCCACCACTACCAAACCCACACGCTCCTACACCTCCCATTCCCATGCCACCCTCCTCACCCTTCTCCTCCTCCTATCCGCTGGGGACATCTCCCCGAACCCTGGCCCCTCACCACCTCTCCCCCCCTCCAGGGACCCCCCTGCCCCCGCCAGCCGCCGCAACCCCCTCAACCTCATACCTGTGCGCCTCCTCCCCGCATCCATCCCCCCTCTCTCGGTTGCACTTCTGAACGCCCGTTCGGTTTGCAACAAACTAACTGCCATCCATGACCTCTTTATCTCCCGCTCCCTCAACCTCCTAGCCATCACCGAAACCTGGATACAGGCCACTGACACTACCTCCCCTGCGGCACTCTCCCATGGAGGTCTCATCTGGTCCCATTCACCAAGACTGAGCGGTCACAAAGGTGGTGGTGTCGGCCTGCTCTTATCACCGCTGAGCACCTTCCAGGTCCTCCCTAACCCCCCCTCCCTAACCTTCTCCTCCTTCGAAGCTCACTGCATCCGGCTCTTCTCACCCACCCCCCTAAGGATCGCAGTGATCTACAGGCCCCCTGGATCCATAGCCCGCTTCCTGGATGACTTCGCCGCCTGGCTTCCCTTCTTCCTCTCCTCTGAGCTACCGACCATCATCCTCGGGGACTTCAACATCCCCATCAATGACAACACCCCAGCTACCTCCCAACTCCTCCACCTAACCTCCTCCTTCGCGCTCACACAACACACCCAATCCTCCACCCACATCAATGGGAACACCCTGGACCTCGTCTTCTCCCACCTCTGTACCCTCAACCAGTTCTCTAACACACCCTTCCCTCTCTCCGACCACCACCTCCTCACGTTCTCCACCTCCCCTTCCCCCAACTCCCCCCCCCCAGTGCGCCAAACCATCACCAGCCGCAACCTCCGCAACCTGCACCCGGCCCCCCTCCACTCGGCTGCCGACCGCCTACACGACAGCATCCTTCCACTGTCATGTCCTGACCTAGCCACCTCCACGTACAACGACTCACTATCAGCTACACTAGACTCTCTGGCACCCCTAACCACACGCAACATCAAACCCAGACCACTCCAACCCTGGCAGAACGACCACACTAAACGCCTCAAACGCCGCAGTCGTGCGCTGGAGAGACTATGGCGCAAAACCAGGTCCCCTCATACATTCTCCCTCTACAAATCTGCCTTCCTCACCTACACCTCCTCCCTCCACGCCGCCAAGCAGGCCTACTTTGTTAACCTGATTAACACCCTCTCCACCTGCCCTCGCCGACTCTTCTCCACCTTCAACTCCCTGCTCTCTCCCCCCCTTCCTCCACTCAGTACCTCACTTACCGCCCGCGAGATTGCCACTCACCTCCACAGCAAGATTGACGCTATCCGCAAGGACATAGTCAACTTGCAATCTACCTCCCCATCTAGCCTCCCCCCTTCTATCACCCCCTCATCTCTCCCCTCCTCTGACCTCGCAACGGCACTGCCCCCCACCACACCCAAGGCCCTGCCTACCGTAACCCCCCCATCACTGCACTCCTTCAGCCCTACTACCACTGAGGAAGTCAGCAGAGTCTTCTCAGAAGCCCGTCTCACTACCTGCCCCCTGGACCCTATCCCCTCTCAACTCCTCCGGTCACCCCCCTCTTCCCTCATCCGCTCCCTTACCCACATCTTTAATCTCTCCCTCTCTACTGGCGTATTCCCCTCCCCCCTAAAACATGCGCACATCACCCCCATACTCAAAAAGCCCTCTCTGGACCCCACTGACCTCAACAACCTCAGACCAATTTCCCTGCTGCCACTCACTTCCAAGCTCCTTGAGCGCTTGGTCTTCGATCGCCTAAGCGCCCACCTAGATGACAACAACCTCCTTGACCCACTACAGTCCGGCTTCCGTCCCCTACACTCCACCGAAACTGCCCTCCTCAAAATCACCAACGATCTACTAACCGCCAAAGCCAAAGGCGACTACTCTGTCCTCCTCCTCCTAGACCTCTCTGCGGCCTTTGACACAGTCGACCACCCCCTCCTCCTTAATAAACTACTCTCCCTTGACATCAGAGACACCGCTCTCTCCTGGTTCTCGTCCTATCTATCCCAACGCTCCTTCAGTGTCACCTACAATGGTGCCACCTCCCCTTCTCTCCCCCTCTCTGTTGGGGTCCCCCAGGGCTCTGTCCTTGGACCCCTTCTCTTCTCCATCTACACCTCCTCCCTTGGCAAACTCATACACTCCCACGGCTTCAATTACCACCTCTATGCTGATGATACTCAAATCTACCTATCCACCCCTCACCTCACCCCCTCATTCTCCGCCCGCATCACTCACCTCCTAAACGACATCTCTGACTGGATGTCGCTCAATTTCCTCAAACTCAACCTCTCCAAAACCGAGCTTCTCATCTTCCCCCCAGCCCGCGCCCCCCCCCCCATCCTTTCCATCACTACCAACAACACCACCATCAATCCCGCCCAGCAAGCCAAGGTCCTTGGCGTCATTCTGGACTCAAACCTTTCCTTTCAACCTCATATCAAATCTCTCACAAACACATGCAGGCTCCACCTCCGGAACATCGCCAGGATACGTTCCTTCCTTACCCCAGACACCACTAAACTACTAGTACACTCCCTGATTATCTCACGCCTGGACTACTGCAACTCCCTCCTCACCGGCCTACCCCAGTGCAGGCTCTCCCCGCTTCAGACCATCCTGAACTCAGCGGCCAGACTCATCCACCTCACCAGCCGCTCCACCTCTGCCACCCCCCTCTGCCTCTCCCTCCACTGGCTCCCCATTGCCCAACGCATTAAATTCAAATTGCTCACCCTGACCTATAAGGCCATTCACAACACTGCCCCTAACTACCTCACCGATCTGATCCCCAGGTACCACCCTACCCGTACCCTTCGCTCTTCACAGGACCTTCTTCTATCTTGCTCCCTGGTCTCCTCCTCCCACGCACGACTGCAAGACTTCTCCAGGTCCTCCCCCATCCTCTGGAACTCACTACCCCAATCCATCAGACTGTCACCGTCCCTCCTCACCTTCAGGCGCTCCCTGAAAACCCACCTCTTCAGGGAAGCCTACCCCACCCTCACCTAACAGCCGCTGCCCTTCCCTCCTCCTACCACTTCATCCCCCACAGCCGCTTCCTCCGGTGCCTCTACCCCCTCCCTCCTAGATTGTAAGCTCGAAAGAGTAGGGCCCTCTAACCCCTTGTGTACTGTTTGATGTTACTGTTCTGTTTCATGTATTGTCCCCCCCCATTGTACAGCGCTGAGCAAACCCTTTGGCGCTATATAAACACGATAAATAAATAAATAAATAAATAAATGGTTTGATACAGGAATGTTATACTATGTGATTTTAGTGTATTTAGTGAATGTCACGTTTAGTCATTTTCAAATTTCCCGCCGTTCCATCCCCCGTACGTCCCGACATCGCAGGGGACGTAACCCAGAAGACAGATGCCGGCATCCGCCGGATTACATTGCCGGGGACACTGCAGGAGGGACATCGTGGGATCGCAGGACAAGGTAAGTGCTGGAGGGATCCCGGAGCAACGCTGCAGTGTATTCCTGAGTGTAGCTCGGGGTTAGTTGTGGTGCTGAAACTTTACCTCGAGCTACACTCGGGCAGGGGCGGACTGACCATTTGGAACCTCGGGCACTGCCCGAGGGCCCGGGGTCAGTAGTGGGCCCATGAGATGCCCCTGGTACCTTTTTCATAGGCTTTTTTGAGTTTGGGCAAGGACACAGGGGCCCCATGATCCCTATTGCCCGGGGGCCCCATGAGTTGTCAGTCCGCTCCTGCACTCGGGAATACCTCCAGGGGGTTAACCATCCGATACCATCCAATATTTGGCCTGTGTTCATGGGGCTTAACTCTCTTTTTCTCTCTCTTTCTCTCCTTTTTTCTCTTTCTCTCTTTTTTTCTCTGTGCCTATTTTCATAGGTATGAATATTAAGCAGTCAGATTTTGCATGGGTGGATGGATAGCCATCTAGTGCCTATATGCAACTTGACAGTGAATGATTTTGTGTGCCACACAAACAACGAATCATTACAATACACTTATGATTATGATTTTTTATTGTTGTTTTTTATTGATACTTGTTAATATTCTGATATTTTTATAGTCAACATATACAAAATCTGAAATTGGTAAATATTATCGAATAGTTTCTTGTACCTATTATTATCTATCAACCGTATCTACTAAAAAAACAATCATACAATGATGACTACTAAGGCATTTAATACTATATATATATATATATATGTATATATATATATATATATATATATATATTTATATATACACACAGTTCTCTGCATAAATGAGTACACCCCTTTTGAAAAGTAAGGTTTTAATCATTATCTCAATGAACACAAGAACAATTTCCAAAATGTTGACAAAAATGAGTTTTGTAGAACATTTGTTTAGCTCATTACATGAAAGTAAGATTAATAATATAACTTAGAAAATCTTCAGTTTTACTCAAATTAGTTGATGCAAAAATGAATCCACCTCACAACAAAATCTCTATGATTTGTAAGGACAGCACCAAGTCTTCAAGTTGGCGAAATATTGCAACATCGATCTTTTTCCATTCTTCAAGAACGACCACTTTTAGAGCCTGGATGCTGGATGGAGAGCGATGCTCAACTTGTCTCTTCAGAATTCCCCATAGGTGTTCGATTGGGTTCAGATCAGGAGACATACTTGGTTGCTGAATCACTGTCACCTGGTTTCTTCTTCAGAAATGCAACAGTGGCCTTAGATGTGTGCAGGGTCAGACTGACCATTTGGAAACTTGGACACTGCCTGAGGGCCCGGGGTCAGTAGGGGGCCCCATGAGATGCCCCTGGTACCTTTTTCATAAGCTTTTTTTGAGTTTGGGCAAGGACACAGGGGCCCCATGATCCCCTATTGCCCGGGGGCCCCATGAGTTGTCAGTCCACCCCTGGGTGTGTGTTTTGGATCATTGTCATGTTGGAAAAGTGCACGACAATCAAGAGCATCTTCCAGTTGCCATCAGTTACAAAAACATTTATCTTGATCTCATCACTCCAGAGTACAGAGTCCCAGTAGTCTTCTTTTTCAGCATGGGCCCTGGCAAATTCTAAGCGGGATTTTTTGTGCATCTGCTTTAGGAGATGCTTCCGTCCTGGACGACACCCATGCATGCCATTCTTCTGCAGTGTACGCCGTATTGTGTCACCGGAAACCATCACCCCAGTTTGGCTTTCTATTTATTTAGCTAACTGCAGTGAACATGCATGGCGATTTTCTTTAAAACTTCTTATCAGAAGACGCTCCTGTCGAGGTGTTAACGTCCGTGGATGGCCTGGACATCTCTGTGAGATGGTTGCAGTTCCATCTTTGTTACATTTTTGTATCACTTTTGCTCCAGTATTCTGACTTATAAGTAAAGCTTTGCTGATCTTCTTGTAGCCTTCACCTTTCTTGTGTAAAGAAATGATTTTCTTTCTCAGGGCTTGTGACATTTATCTTCCATGTGGTGCCATTGCTGACAGCATGAAATGGGAAGGGTTTTTTTTTTTATAAGCATTGTTTTTTTATAATCAACTGTCTGCTGTACACCTGTTTATCCACTTGGTAACCGCGCTTTACCTGAATGACAGCTACAGTGTGGTTACCCAGTTCTGGGAGGACGTCATATGACATCCTCCTAGAACACGCCCTCCCGTGCGCCCCCAGGGGAGCGCACCCGACGATCTCCGTGTCCTAGGGACACAGCTGATCACGTGATGAGGTAAAAGGCTAATCACAGCGGCCTTTTGCCACGTGATCAGTTGTGTCCAATGACAGAGCAGATCACAGAGTACATACAGTTACTGTCACAGCGTGAGGAAAGTGCTGCCGATAACCGGCAGCTGTCACAAAGGAGATCGGCACTGATGATCAGTGCCCTGCAGTGCGCCAAGAAATTCCACCCACCAGTGTCCATCTGTGCCCATCAGTGCTTCCCATCAGTGCCTCTCACCAGTGCCTAGCAGTACCTCCATCAGTGCCCATCAGTGCCCCTCAGCAGTGCCACCCATCAGTGCCCAGCAGTGCTTCCCATCAGTGCCCAGCACTGCTGCCCAGCAGTGCCAACAGTCAGTACAATCAGTCAGTGCTGCCAGTCAGGGCTGTCAGTCAGTGAAGTCAGTGTGCACTGCCCGTCAGTGTCACACATCAGTGCCACCTATCAGTGACCATCATTGCTGTATATCAGTGCAGCATCATCAGTGCCTCCTCATCAATGCCCACCAGTGCCGGCTCATCAGTGCCACCTCATCAGTGCAGCCTATCAGTGCCCATCAGTGTTGCCTATCCGTGCCAGCTTATCAGTGCTGCCTATCAGTGCAGCCTCATCAACGCACATCAGTGAAGGAGAAAAATTACCTGTTTGCAACATTTTATAATAGAAACAAAGAAAAACTTATTCTTTTTCAAATTTTTTTGCTCTTTTTTTGTTTATAGTGCAAAAACTAAAACACCCAGCGGTGATTAACCTCCTTGGCGGTGTTCCCGAGTGTAGCTCGGGGTAGAATTTCTATACCAAGAACAGTAACCCCGAGCTACACTCGGGCTTACAATGCAGCGTTCTCTGGGGGTCCCTGCAGCACTTACCTTGTCCTTCGCTCCCACGATGGGTCCCCTGCAGCGTCCCCGTCCATCTCCTCCGGCGGATGCCGGCATCTGGCTTCCGTGTTCCGGTCCCCATGATGTCGGAACGTTCGGGCGGCGGAACCGGCGGGAAATTTGAAATTTTTAAAAAATGACATTTTTGCTGTCATTGCTGTTTCACTGCATTTCACATACATTTTGTCCCCACTGCTTTGTCCTGCGCCCTGCCTGCATTTTGACTGTTCTTTCTGCCTGGAAACTTAGAAAAGTCCATGGCGGCCAAAAAGCGTCCCTTTACGTCAAAAGCGGTTTTAGAACAGCGATAGTAAATCAGAACCACTTGCAGAATTGAGTGATAATGATTTGTGGGGAAATTCGTCATCAGACACTGAAAACGATTTTGCGACTTTGCTCAGCGATGTGCGAATTTGCCTCTGTATTTCAAATTTCAGTGTTTTTGGTTTGATTATATTATTGAATTAAATTTATTATTATTATATTATTATTTTTTATGATTATTTATTAAATTATAATTTATGATTTCGTGTTTCAAGTTTTATCATACCCGGGATGTTTAATAGACTCTTTTTTCGGATAGATTTCAGTGAGTTATTCCTAAAAATTACAGCCTACAATTAAAAACTACATATTTCCATGCAAAAAAATGGTACCGCTTTCAGCACAAAATTCCTGACATGATCATACCGCCAGGGAGGTTAAATACCACCAAAAGAAAGCTCTATTTGTGTGAAAAAAAAATTATTATTTATTTATTTCAGGTAGTTATATATCACCATCAATTTACGCAGCGCTTTACATATATATTGTACATTCACATCAGTCCCTAACCCTCAAGGGGTGTACAATCTAAGGTCCCTAACTCACATTCATACATACACATACTAGGGGCAAGTTAGACAGGAGCCAATTCACCTACCAGCATGTCTTTGGAGTGTGGGAGGAAACCGGAGTACCCAGAGGAAACCCACGCAGTCACAGGGAGAACATGCAAACTCCAGGCAGGTGGTGCCGTGGTTGGGATTCAAACTAACAACCCTAGTACTGCCAGGCAGAAGTGCTAACCATTTAGCCACTGTGCTAGAAAAATTTAGTATGGGTACAGTGTTGCATGACCGCGCAATTGTCATTCAAAGTGTGAGAGCGCTAAAAGCTGAAAATTGTCATGGGCACGAAGGGTGTATACGAATGAATAATTAGACTCACCTGTAGTTGAATTCTTGATAATTAGAATTTTTGTCTAAAATTTTGCTTTGCTCCTAGAACTTTCATTTGCAACATGGTCTTGAATGAATTTGTTAGAAAAAATATACTTTTGTGTGTGCAAATTAACAAATCCTGCTTGCCACCAATGGCCGGCATTTGTGGGAGGATTTTGTAGTATAGTGTCCCATAGAAAATGTTGATTCTGAAAAGAAAGGTTTTCTGAGAAATCTGTTGGGGTGTACTCATTTATGCTGAGCACTGTATATATATATATATTATAATATAAGAGGGAGTATATTGTTTTGTCTGACATTCTCAACTGAGGAATTCATACATACACATTTCCCTAAGTGTGATGTCTCACTCACAGCTAATGAGACGACTCATAAGGTAGGGGAACATCACACTTGATTTCCAATCCACATACAGTATTTACATAATAATTACTACACTGCTGATGAGGTGCCATTAGGGTGAGGTGTCTGGGAGGGATCAAAGGATACAGACAGGTCAAAGGTCTGGATGGATTTATACCCCAATGCTGGTCCCAGTCCATTCCACATTTCTCAGGGATAAAAGTTGTCTAACGACTCCAATCCCCTCATTCAAACAGAATTAAGTAAGGTGAGCAGACATGGATGCTGAGCTGGACCAAGTTCTCTGCACTGTGCTTTCCCTAGAAGAAGACTATCCAACAATGTCTCCTCCCCCGAGGTCCCAGGACAACTTCACCAGCACTCCATGCATATCTCCAGATGGTGTCTTACCTACAAAAAGGCAAACAGACCTACAAGTCTCCACCACACTAAAACAAAAGCTGCTGGAAATTTATACCCTCTTAAGACTCCAACAAGAAGAACGAGCCAAAAAATCCATAATCCCTACAGAGCCTGCATATAGGGACACCACTAATCACAATCCACTAAAAAGTAAGTCTATCTATCTATCTATCTATCTATCTATCTATTTATCTATCTATCTATCTATCTATCTATCTATCTATCTATTTATCTATCTATCTATCTATCTATCTATCTATCCATCCATCTAATATCTATCTATCTATCTATCTATTTATCTATCTATCTATCTATCTATCTATTATCTATCTATCTATCTATCTATCTATCTATTATCTATCTATCTATCTATCTATCTATCTATATATCTATTTATCTATCTATCTATCTATCTATCTATCTATCTATCTATCTATCTATTATCTATCTATCTATCTATCTATCTATCTATCTATCTATCTATCATCTATTTATCTATCTATCTATCTATCTATCTATCATCTTTTTATCTATCTATCTATCTATCTATCTATCTATCTATCTATCTCTATCGATCTATCTATCTATATCTATCTATCTATCTATCTATCTATCTATCTATTTATCTCTATCTATCTATCTATCTATCTATCTATCTATCTATCTATCTATTTATTTATCTATCTATCCATCCATCTAATATCTATCTATCTATCTATCTATCTATCTATCTATCTATCTATCTATCTATCTATCATCTATCTATCTATCTATCTATCTATCTATCTATCTATTATCTATCTATCTATCTATCTATCTATCTATCATCTATCTATCTATCATCTATTTATCTATCTATCTATCTATCTATCTATCTATCTATCTATCTATCATCTATTTATCTATCTATCTATCTATCATCTTTTTATCTATCTATCTATCTATCTATCTATCTATCTATCTATCTATATCTATCTATCTATCTATCTATCTATCTATCATCTATTTATCTATCTATCTATCTATCTATCTATCTATCTATCTATCTATCTATCTATATCTCTATCTATCTATCTATCTATCTATCTATCTATCTATCTATCTATCTATCTATCTATATCTATCTATCTATCTATCTATCTATCTATCTATCTATCATCTATTTATCTATCTATCTATCTATCTATCTATCTATCTATCTATCTATCTATTTATCTATCTATCTATCTATCTATCTATCTATCTATCTATCTATCTATCTCTATCTATCTATCTATCTATCTATCTATCTATCTATCTATCTATCTATCATCTATTTATCTATCTATCTCTCAATCTATCTTGTTTTCTCCATCCAGTTATACTTCTCTAAGCAAACCATTTTTAATAGTAAATATATGAGTTGTTAATGTGTTTATCAATTTGAGTTTTTATATTTTTGTTTCAGTTTTTCTATCTCCTACACCAAGCTTTCATTATATTTGAACCTCATTGTGCTTGTTTGTAGGAAAGTTGGAAGAAGATGAGAAGGATGGAGGAGGCAAGCTTGAGGATTTCTATATTGAGGACAGCAACTCCAAAACAAGATGTAGGAAGAGGACCGACTACAACAAGGATCAGACTGCTGTCCTGATGAATGAGTTTGATCGGAACCCCTATCCAAGCTTCACACGGAGATGTCGTATTTCTAAAATAACCAGGATTTCTGAACCTAGAATACAGGTAAAAAATAATTTTCTTTTTAGCAAAAATGTTTATTCAGTAGAAAATTGTATCTTAAACGTTATAGTCTAATCACTTAACTATTTGTTATATATTTGCTTTTAATATATATTTTAATGGGAATTAATTAGCATTGCCCTATGCAGTAACACCTTAGTCCTCCTCCAGTCACTCCATTTTATAAGGATCGGATCTGTAATTCCACATTTCATCCACAATGCCACCTTCTGGTGAAATCTGGAATTGCGGAATGACAACTTAGAAAAATAGTTTTGTCTGAGAATTGTTTTGTATCTGTAGCCATGTTTCAGTCATTCAAGTTGTGTACAAAGTGAAGGGGGGTCCTCTGCTGTATCCAGGAGAAATGTAATACAATATTTTTTGGCTTAAAGTGTATATGTGGGCAAAATGTAAAACATATTCCAAATGATCTAAATATACCTTTCATACTGTCTGTTTTTTAGAAAATGATGTTGGTCCTTCTAGAGATACAGTTATCACCTAAATTCTTGTAGTGAGCGGAGAACTCTGAATGAAAGCCTGACCATTGTTATTTGTCGTGCCCAGTTCACATCTATGAACTACAGAACACCACCCACCTATGCTATGTAGATGAGGGGAGGGAGAGGTGTTCTATAGTTGTAACACAGTTCCTGTCTTAAGGTGACAATGCTGTTCCTTCATAGATAAGGTACAGTGAGCGAGGGTAGTCACCCTGTGACAGGAAGTGTGTTTACTGCCTAGATCACCAGGTGAAAAAAAAAAAAATCTGATAAATAAAAACTAATGAAGCGCCACTTTCAAAATATTCTCTAGTTGGTGTCACTTTTGGTTCTTCTTGTGATAATGTTTTATACATTACAGTATATAGATTACAGGTGTCAAAATGGCGGCCCTTCAGCTATTGCCAAACTACAAGTCCCATGAGGCATTGCAAGATTGACAGTTACAAGCATGACTCCCAAAGGCAGAGGCATGATGGGACTTGTAGTTTCGCAACAACTGGAGGGCCGCCAGTTTGACACCCCTGATATAAGTGATTCATGCAAATTTATTTTTCCATGTTGCAGGTTTGGTTCCAGAACCGAAGAGCAAGACATTTCTCAAAAGATATGAAATCCCAAAATGTCCAGGGTACACAGTTCTCAACTCCTGGAGATCCTCCCAACGTTTATCACAAGGAATACCAGCATCTGCAATTTAATGGACATTTCCAAATCCCTGGAAACATGTGGAAATGTTAAATGCTGCTTCAGTGCCATGTTAAAAGACTTGTTTTATGCTATTTTATTTTAGTGTGTGATAGTTGAAAAGCCATGGTGATTTCATGAATTGTATATTGTTGTGTGCACTTAGTTTCATTCATAATAAAATATGTTCTTATTTCAAATGGGCTGTTGCCCGATCATTTGTTAAATTATTTTGCTTTTTGAAACAGTTGCAAGTGTTGAAATATGTTTTTGTGTTGCATATTAGCTTTTATACAATCAGAAAATAGTTATTAGTTCAAGAATTACATTTTGCTTTTGTTTTTTGGGTTTAAAATAGCAAGATTTTGTTAAAACATGATTCCATTTCTCCACAAAAAAATTAGATTTTTTTTTTCCATAATATTTTATTGAAAAATGTTTATACAAAAATGTGAACATCACTTAAATCAGACATATGTAATATCAGTTTATATCTATCTATCTATCTATCTATCTATCTATCTATCTATCTATCTATCTATCTATCATCTATCTATCTATCTATCTATCTATTGTCTATCTATCTATCTATCTATCTATCTATCTAATATCTATCTATCTATCTATCTATCTATCTATCTATCTATCTATCTATCTATCATATCTATCTATTATCTATCTATCTATCTATCTATCTATCTATCTATCTATCTATCTATTTATTTATCTATCTATCTATTATCTATCTATTATCTATCTATCTATCTATCTATCTATTATCTATCTATCTATCTATCATATCTAACTAACTATTATAGTTTTTCTTTCACTTAAATTATTCTAAGTTAAATAAATGATTTATAGTATAACTTGCTAGAAATGTATACATTTAAAACAAATAATATATATAGATATATATCTATATATATATTTTTTTTTATTTTTAATTGTTCCCTGCTTATAATTTAATTATATACTATGTTTTAGTTAAAATTCCTATATGAGGATTTCATGCATACATAATTCCCAATGAATGACTTACAGCCAAGGTGACAACAATGGGAACATCAAACCTGATTTCCTGTATATACATATTTACATAATAATTACTGTAAGGGAGTCTTCTTAGGGTTTGGTGTCTGAAAGGGATCAAAGGATATTGTTCCCCTTTACTATGACTTCAAAGGACTGGGTGGACTTGTACCCCAGGGTTGGTCCAGGTCCACTCCACATTTCTCTATGGATAAAAGTTGTCTATGGACCCCCAGCCCTTCATTCCAACATAAATAGTTAAGGTGAGCAGACATGGATGCTGAGCTGGACCAAGTTCTCTGCACTGTGCTTTCTTTAGAAGAAGACTATCCAACAATGTCTCCTCCCATGAGGTTCCAGGACAACTTCACTAGCACTCTATGCATATCTCCAGATGGTTTCTTAACTACAAAAAGCCAACCCAATCTGCAAGACTCCATCACCGTACAACAAAATGTGCAGGAAATTCATACCCTCATGGGACTCCAACAAGAAACATGGGCCACAGAATCCACAATCCCTAGGCAGGAGCCTGCTTACAATGACACCATTAATCAGAATTCATTAAAAAGTAAGTCAGTCTTAAATCTATCTATTATCTATCTATCTATCTATCTATCTATCCATCTATCATATCTAACTAACCATTATTGCTTTTCTTTCACTTAAATTATTCTAAGTTAAATAAATGATTTATAGTATAACTTGCTAGAAATGTATACATTTAAAACAAATAATATATATAGATATCTATATCTATATCTATATATATATATACTTTTTAATTGTTCCCTGCTTATAATTTAATTATATACTATGTTTTAGTTAAAATTCTTATATGAGGATTTCATGCATACATAATTCCCAATGAGTGACTTACAGCCAAGGTGACAACAATAGGGGAACATCAAACCTGATTTCCTCTATATACATATTTACATAATAATTACCTTAAGGGAGTCCTCTTGGGGTTTGGTGTCTGAAAGGGATCAAAGGATATTGTTCCCCTTTACTGTGACTTCAAAGGACTGGGTGGATTTGTACCCCAGGGTTTGTCCAGGTCCACTCCACATTTCTCTATGGATAAAAGTTGTCTATGGACCCCCAGCCCTTCATTTCAACATAAATAGTTAAGGTGAGCAGACATGGATGCTGAGCTGGACCAAGTTCTCTGCACTGTGCTTTCTTTAGAAGAAGACTATCCAACAATGTGTCCTCCCACGAGGTTCCAGGACAACTTCACTAGCACTCTATGCATATCTCCAGATGGTTTCTTAACTACAAAAAGCCAACCCAATCTGCAAGACTCCATCACCGTACAACAAAATGTGCAGGAAATTCATACCCTCATGGGACTCCAACAAGAAACATGGGCCACAGAATCCACAATTCCTAGGCAGGAGCCTGCATACAATGACACCATTAATCAGAATTCATTAAAAAGTAAGTCAGTCTTAAATCTATCTATCTATCTATCTATCTATCTATCTATCTATCTATCCATCTATCATATCTAACTAACCATTATTGCTTTTCTTTCACTTAAATTATTCTAAGTTAAATAAATGATTTATAGTATAACTTGCTAGAAATGTATACATTTAAAACAAATAATATATATACAGTAGATATCTATAGATATCTATATCTATCTATCTATCTATCTATCTATCTATCATATCTAACTAACCATTATAGTTTTTCTTTCACTTAAATTATTCTAAGTTAAATAAATGATTTATAGTATAACTTGCTAGAAATGTATACATTTAAAACAAATAATATATATAGATATCTATATCTATCTATATATATTTTTTTTTTAATTGTTCCCTGCTTATAATTTAATTATATACTGTGTTTTAGTTAAAATTCCTATATGAGGATTTCATGCATACATAATTCCCAATGAGTGACTTACAGCCAAGGTGACAACAATAGGGGAACATCAAACCTGATTTCCTCTATATACATATTTACATAATAATTACTGTAAGGGAGTGCTCTTAGGGTTTGGTGTCTGAAAGGGATCAAAGGATATTGTCCCCTTTACTATGACTTCAAAGGACTGGGTGAATTTGTACCCCAGTGTTGGTCCAGGTCCACTCCACATTTGTCTATGGATAAAAGTTGTCTATGGACCCCCAGCCCTTCATTCCAACATAAATAGCTAAGGTGAGCAGACATGGATGCTGAGCTGGACCAAATTCTCTGCACTGTGCTTTCTTTAGAAGAAGACTATCCAACAATGTGTCCTCCCCCGAGGTTCCAGGACAACTTCACTAGCACTCTATGCATACCTCCAGATGATTTCTTAACTACAGAAAGCCAACCCAATCTGCAAGACTCCATCACCGTACAACAAAATGTGCAGGAAATTCATACCCTCATGGGACTCCAACTAGAAACATGGGCCACAGAATCCACAATCCCTAGGCAGGAGCCTGCTTACAATGACACCATTAATCAGAATTCATTAAATAGTAAGTCAGTCTTAAATCTATCTATCTATCTATCTATCTATCTGTCTATCATATCTAACTAACCATTATTGCTTTTCTTTCACTTAAATTATTCTAAGTTAAATAAATGATTTATAGTATAACTTGCTAGAAATGTATACATTTAAAACAAATAATCTATCTATCTATCTATCTATCTATCTATCTATTATCTATCTATCTATCTATCTATCTATCTATCTATCTATCTATCTATCTATATATATATATATATTTTTTTTGTTTTTTAATTGTTCCCTGCTTAGAATTTAATTATATACTGTGTTTTAGTTAAAATTCCTATATGAGGATTTCATGCATACATAATTCCCAATGAATGACTTACAGCCAAGGTGACAACAATGGGGGAACATCAAACCTGATTTCCTGTATATACATATTTACATAATAATTACTGTAAGGGAGTCCTCTTGGGGGTTGGTGTCTGAAAGGGATCAAAGGATATTGTTCCCCTTTACTGTGACTTCAAAGGACTGGGTGGATTTGTACCCCAGGGTTGGTCCAGGTCCACTCCACATTTCTCTATGGATAAAAGTTGTCTATGGACCCCCAGTCCTTCATTCCAACATAAATAGCTAAGGTGAGCAGACATGGATGCTGAGCTGGACCAAATTCTCTGCACTGTGCTTTCTTTAGAAGACGACTATCCAACAATGTGTCCTCCCCCGAGGTTCCAGGACAACTTCACTAGCACTCTATGCATACCTCCAGATGATTTCTTAACTACAGAAAGCCAACCCAATCTGCAAGACTCCATCACCGTACAACAAAATCTGCAGGAAATTCATACCCTCATGGGACTCCAACTAGAAACATGGGCCACAGAATCCACAATCCCTAGGCAGGAGCCTGCTTACAATGACACCATTAATCAGAATTCATTAAAAAGTAAGTCAGTCTTAAATCTATCTATCTATCTATCTATCTATCTATCTATCTATCTATCTATCTATCTATCTGTCTGTCTGTCTGTCTGTCTGTCTGTCTGTCTGTCTGTCTATCTGTCTATCTATCTATCTATCTATCCATCAATATTTATCTATCTAATGTTGTCACCTGTTAAAATAGTGAAAAAAAAAAGAAATTGTCCTACTAGCAGTATCAATGGGTAATAACTATGTTAGAGGGGGAAATTGAAAAAAGAGGAACTGTTTTGCTAATGCTAGTGGCTGAGTTCAGAATTTGTGTAAATTTTTAAATGATCTTTCCAATTGTTCCACATTAAGAAAATATGAACTGTACATTTTTGCTGCAGAATGTTAATAAATCAATCTCAATGTAATTGTTTCCAGGAAAGGTGGAAGAAGATGAGAATGAAGGATGCGAGCAACCTGGAGACATGGTTGGAGATTCCCAGAACAGCAATTCCAAAACACAATGCAGAAAGAGGACAAACTATAACAAGGAGCAGACCACCTTCCTGATGAATGAGTTTGATCGGAACCCCTATCCAAGCTTCACAAAGAGATGCCGTATTGCCAAAATAACTGGGATTTCAGAGCCTAGATTACAGGTAAAAAAAAATATTGCCTTTTTTTTCAGCAAAACAGTTCCTTACCTAAAATTAATTTGTTTGTATATATTTTATACTATAGTACAGTGGTCGCCAAACTGTGGCCCAGGTGGATTTACTAAAGGCATATAGCCTGTTCACTTTGGAAGTGCAATTATTTTCCCCAGAGCTTAGTAAATGTGGTGCAGCTTCACTTTGTAAAGATTACCCAATCTCCCCTGCCACTGCTTCTGCCGACATCCCCGCAGTCAGCGTGGGTCTTCTGCCCTCTCCAAGGACCATGCCATCTGTTTTTGGTTCGATTAAGTAGGTGCCTCTCTCACCAGGATCCTCTATGAGCATGTCAAAGGACCCTTGTCTAGACAGCCACCCCCACCCCCCCTTTCCCATTGGACTTGGGTCAAGTCAGAAGCCAAAAGTTCCAAAGTGGAGATGCCACCCACTTGGGAAGATATCCCTTTGCCTGCCACCCTGAGTCATAATCCAGATGTATAGACTGTGGCTACCATATTAATGGACTCTGTCCTTGCCTTGCCCACTGGTTGTTCCCTAGAAAAGCCCAGGAAAGACAGAGAACAGTGAAAAACCTTCTCCACCTGGGCAGCCCAGAATCTCTGCCTAACAGCAGCACCAATTGTAGGCACCTGCCTCTACTTGGAAGATGGAAATAGAAACATAGAAAAGTGATGGCAGAAAAAAGACTGAGTGGTCCATCGAGTCTTCCTTTTTTTTTTAATTTATACGTGTTTTTGTATTTGTTTTGTTAACTTTTTGTCAGCAGAGCTTTACCACATTCACTTATATCTGGGGAAAATGAGTGCAACTGCACATGCAAAGTACACAGTCTATATTGCTTTAGCAAATCCACTCCACTGCTTGGGCATTGTCACTTTAGGATGGGATGTGTATCAATGGCAGGATTGCCAAGAGAACATGAAGAAAAAAATGTCCTACAAAGGAAATCAGTGGAGGCATCCACATCTTAGAACTGGAAAGCTGCAATATATTTTTGTTCTTGGGTTTAGATACACTTAACATGGAGGTATTCCAAATAAATAGAGGGTCACCATCTTGCATAGTGTCAACATCCCATCCCATGTCCCTTTTGGTTCCTCTGTTGATAACCTTACAAACAGTAAAGTATATAGACAATTAATGGAAATTCATTTTTATATGTTGCAGGTTTGGTTCCAGAACCGGAGAGCAAGACATCTCTCAAAAGATAAGAAAACCCAAACCGTTAATGACCAAGAGCTCTCAAATCCAAGAGATCTTCACAACATTGTTCCCCAGAATCCACCAATTGATTGGCATTTCCAGATCCCAGAAACCACATGGATGCTTTAAATGCTGACTCAACGCCATGTTTAGCATGTGATAGTTGCAAAGCTATGATGATTAAGTAATGACATGTTAAGTGCACTTTGTTTAATTTTTAATAAAATATTTTAATATTTTCAGTAGAGTGCTGGTTTTTTTTATTATTCTTTCTTTTAAATTCTTTATTTTGGACAAGGTGCAGAATAAACACACAGCTAATATACAGTCCCTACCAGGGGTGGACTGACCATTTGGAAACTCGGGCACTGCCCGAGGGCCCGGGGCCAGTAGGGGGCCCCATGAGATGCCCCTGGTACCTTTTTCATAGGCTTTTTTGAGTTTGGGCAAAGACACAGGGGCCCCATGATCCCCTATTGCCCGGGGGGCCCATGACTGGTCAGTCCGCCCCTGGTCCCTACTTTACAGTATTCATAAATAGAGTACAAATAGAAGGACATACAGTAGATCATATATCTGCGCTTAAGGGTGATGGCTTGTAATCATCTCTAGAACATTTTTGTTGAGTCCAACTCAGCTAACTTTTAAGTGCTCAAAAATCTAGAAAAAAAATCATAGAGAAATAATGTGAGGTGCATTACATGTAACAACACTAATGGGACCGTGCTTTGTATGGCAAGGAAAAAAAATCTTAGGTAACAGCTTCTCCAGTATTTCTCTTCCAATTATCCTCTTGAAGGAAGAGTCTAAAAGGGGAAAAGGGAAGGGGCATAGCAATGGGTTGAGGGGTCAGGTGCAAAGTAGACAGAAGGGTGGTTGGGTGGGGGGTACAGGTAGAAGATTACAAGGGGCGAGCTTTAGAGTTGTCACCTCTTCCCAGGGGCGTCCCTAGGCTGGTGTGGGGGGTGCGCCCCACATCGGGTAACACCTTTTGCATGGGGTGACACCGGACCCGCTCCACCAGGGGCGGTCTGACCGAGGGCCAGGGGTCACTACAGGGCCCCATGAGAGGCTCAGTCCATCAGTAAATGTGCTGCTGCTGAAATAAGCAAGCATTGAGGGGTGGACAGTGAGGCAGGCACTTCGGACACCTCTCCTCCTCGGAGTTTCAGCAGGGGGGCGGGTCCACATCCCTGCTATGGGTGCTGAAGTCGGAGAGCTGGAGGGGCGGGCAGAGTATGCAGCAGGTCAGTGTGTACTCCCCGGACCCTGGTGACAGCACTGCAGCTTCATGTAGTAGGTAGGGGGGAGAGAGAGAGGGGGAAGAGAGAGGGCAGAGAGAGGGGGGAAAGAAAGAGGGCAGAGAGAGGGGGGGAGAAAGAGGGCAGAGAGAGGAAGGGAGAAAGAGGGCAGAGAGAGAGGGAGGGGGTGTCACCAAGTGTTCCGGCACTGGGTGACACCAACCCTAGGGACGCCCCTGCCTCTTCCTATTGCTTGGGAGTGCCAGAATCAGGGCTATGATTGATATAATCAAATAATAACTACCAATTAGATCAACCAAGCAGTTGATGTTGGGTTCAGAATATTTACAAATTGAGCAGAACCGGTACAATTTTTAATTATATTAAAGTAGGACTATAGGCAAAACTTTTTTTTTTTCATTTTGGATAGAATAAGGGAGAGCTATAACCCCTGTCAGGTGTTTTTTGCCATTTGTGTCCCATTGGGAAGATTTACCTTCACTTCCTTTCCCATAGCCAAAACGGGAAGGGAGAAGAAATCCCTGCAAATTAAGACAATCCCTTGGGGCTCCCAGGTCACCAGAGCTAATGTCCCCATTGGAAGATTTCCTCTCTATTACTGTTCTGAGGACAGCCTAAAATGTGGGATTTTCTTTTGCTTTCACTTTCAATGATAATGATAAACAGGACAAATAGGGAGGGGGAATCTCCATAGTGGAAGCAGAATTAACCACTTGCCTACCAGGCACTTATACCCCCTTATTTACCAGGCCAATTTTCAGCTTTCAGCGCTGCCGCACTTTGATTGACAATTGCGCGGTCATGCAACATTGTACCCATATGAAATTTTGATCATTTTTTCTCACAAATAGAGATTTCTTTTGGTGGTATTTAATCGCTACTGGGCGCTTTACTTTTTGCGCTATAAAGTGCAAAAAATTTGAAAAAAAAAAGTTTCTTTGTTTCTATTATAAAATTTTTCAAACAGGTATTTTTTCTCCTTCACTGATGTGCGTTGATGAGGCAGCACTGATGGGCACTGATAGGCGGCACTGATGGGCACTGATAGGCAACACTAAAGGGCACTGATAGGCAGCACTAATGAGGTGGCACGGATAGGCGGCACTGATAGACAGCACTAATGAGGTGTCACGGATAGGCGGCACTAATATGCAGCACTGATAGGCGGCACTGATAGGTGACACTGATGATGGGTACTGATAGACGGCACTGACTGGCATCACTGCTGGGCACTGACTGGTGGCACTGACTGGCACAACCCCTGGGCACTGACTGGTGGCACTGACTGGCAGCACTGCTGGGCTGCACTGGTGGGTGGCACTGGTGGGCAGCACTGGTGGGTGGGCACAGGTGGGTGGCACTGGTGGGCACAGGTGGGTGGGCACAGGTGGGTGGCAACAGGTGGGTGGCACTGCTGGGCACAGGTAGGTGGCACTGCTGGGCACAGGTGTGGGACACTGCAGAGTGGCACAGGTAGGTGCACTGCTGGGCACAGGTGGGCGGAGCTAGTGGGCGCACTGCTGGGCACAGGTGGGTGGAACTTGCGGGTGGCACTGCTGGGCACCGATCATCAGGGCACTGATCATCAGTGCCCTGATGATCGTTGCCGATCCCCGCTCTGACAACTGCCGGTTCTCGGCAGTACTTTCCTCACGATCTGACAGCGTGAGGAAAGTGCAGCCGAGAACCGACACTTGCATTTCCCTCTGATCAGCGTGCCATTGGACACCGCTGATCACGTGGTAAAAGGCCGCTGTGATTGGCCTTTTACCACATCACGTGATCAGCTGTGTCCGTAGGACACAGCGATCACGGAGATCGCCGGGTGCGCGCACCCTGGGGCGCGCAGGAGAGCGCTTTCTGGGAGGACGTCATATGACGCCCACTCAGAACTGGCCGGCCGCAGTGCAGCCGTCATTCGGCTATCTGCGGTTGGCTACTAGTTAACAATAAAAACCGCTGTTGGATACATAGAGAGAGCCGACACCACGGTATATCGATGTAAAAAGTCAGCTTTACTTAAAAAACAGCAGTAAATACAGCCAGAAATTGTCAATTGGTTTCAACATGTCCATGCTTTTCAGCCAAATTGGCCTTACTCATGATGGTTGTTGGTGGTGACTGCTTCTAGTTCTAGTCCCTCCCCACTCTATTCAAAACTAAAAAAAAAAAATACCTTGAGCCTTACTTCAAACATTTGTTACTGTTTAAATCAATTGCACACAGGTGTTGAAAATATGTACTTATGTTGCACATTTCCAAAAAGAAAATGTACTTAGTTTAGAAAATTACAGCTTGCATTTTCTGGGTCTAAAACAGCAAGCCTTTTGTCAAAAAATAAGATTCTATTTTTCCACACAAATCCAGCTTTTACTACACGGATTTCATAGTTAACTCCATGGAATAAAACTCTTGAAGTGTTTTATAGAAAAGGGTCTCTCTTTCTTCTAAAAAAGTAAAGTTTTAGTTCACTGACCTAAAATTAAATTTTCACATTCCAGGACTGAGACAGCAAGGTGAATTTGGAAAAAAAAAGCCTCTGCTTATTCTGAATTTGAAAACTGTCAGCTCCTAGAAATTAACCTCCCTGGCGGTATGATTATTTCATATTTTTGGTGCTGAAAGCGGTACAATTATTTTGCATGGAAATATGTAGTTTTTTTATTGTAGGCTGTAATTTTTAGGAATAACTCACTGAAATCTGTCTGAACAAGATTCTAAATCATACATTTAATTCAATAATATAATCAAACCAAAAACACTGAAATGTGAAATAGAGCGCCAAGTTCGCACATCGCTGAGCAAAGTCGCAGAATCGTTTTCAGTGTCTGATGATGAATTTCCCCCACAAATCATTATCACTCAATTCTGCAAGTGGTTCTGATTTACTATCGCTGTTCTCTAGCCGGTCTAAAACCGCTTTTGACCTAAAGGGACACTTTTTGGACGCCATGGACGTTTCTCAGTTTCCAGGCAGAAAGAACAGTAAAAATGCAGACAGGGCGCCGGACAAAGCACTCGGGACAAAATGTATGTGAAATGCATTGAAACAGCAATGTTTTACTATGTAAAATCATTTTTAAAACAATGAAATTTTTTTAAAATTTTCAAATTTCCCGCCGCCGCCGGCGCCCGTACGTCCCGACGTCACAGGGACTGGAACACAGGAGCCGGATGCCGGCATTAGCCGGAGGAGATGGCCGGGGACGCTGCAGGGGACACATCGCGGGAGCGAAGGACAAGGTAAGTGCTGCAGGGACTCCCTATACAGCGCTGCATGGTAAGCCCGAGTGTAGCATGGGGTTACCGCTTTTGGTACTGACATTTTACCCCGAGCTACACTCGGGAATACCGCCAGGGAGGTTAAAAAGAAAGATATTAACAACCAAATCCTCCCCTAGCCATTCTGAATATAAATATAGACACATATCCAATCCATTATCGACTTTTAGGGGGAGATTTACTACAACTGGAGAGTGCACAATCTGGGGCAGCTGTACATGGTAGCCAATCAGCTTCTAGCTTCAGCTTGTTCAATTAAGCTTTGGCAATAAAACCTGGAAGCTGATTGGTTTCTATGCAGAGCTGCCCCAGATTTTGCACGCTCCAGTTTTAGTAAATAGCCCCCTTAGTGACACATATTCGTCTAGCATCAAGACTTACCATTACCATACACTGGAAAAAAGACTTGGCCCCTTCTCTAAAAGAAGTCATTGAGCTAGTCCAGGCCCACATCATCTATGAGAAATCTTTAGCTTACCTAAACGATAGAATTACCAAATTTGACAAAGCTTGGAATTTTGACATTTTCACTTTTTTTTATTAGTATGGTTTCATTCTGCTGGCAATATAAAAAATAGTCTTACTCTTATGTATCGTTTCAAAATGTATTGCTATAGTTTAGCAGGTAATATAAAAAAAACTTTTATTTATTTTTTTTTTATCAGAATTATTTGGTTCTGCAGATGATAAAATTAAGCAATTCATTCATTTTAAGATTTTCTATTAGAATAGATTAATTCTGATGGTTATATTAAAGTTATTATAAGACTTTGATGCATTTCAGCGGATATGCTGTGATTTGATGTCTTAGTGATTTATGATCTATATATACTTAGCGCTGCATACCCCATATACATACAGTCATGGCCGAAATTGTTGGCACCCTTGATATTTCTCCAGGAAATCATGTATTTCTCACGAAACGTATTGCATTAACACATGTTTTGCTATACACATGTTTATTCCCTTTGTGTGTATTGGGACAAAACAAAAAAAGGGAGGAAAGAAAGCAATTTCGACATAATGTCACACAAACCTCCAAAAATGGGCTGGACAAAAGTATTGGCACCCTTTCACAACTGCGGATAAATAAGAATGTTACAAGCATGTGATGCTCCTGTAAACTCACCTGGGGCAAGTAACAGGTGTGGGCAATATAGAAATCACACCTGAAAGCAGATAAAAAGGAGAGACGTTCACTTAACCTTTGCATTGTGTGTCTGTCTGTGCCACACTAAGCATGGACAACAGAAAGAGGAGACGAGAACTGTCTGAGGACCTGAGAACCAAAATTGTGGCAAAATATCAACAATCTCAAGGTTACAAGTCCATCTCCAGAGAACTAGATTTGCCTTTGTCCACAGTGCGCAACATTATCAAGAAGTTTGCAACCCATGGCACTGTAGCTAATCTCCCTGGTCGTGGACGGATGAGGAAAATTGATGAAAGATTGCAACGCAGAATAGTCCGGATGGTGGATAAGCAGCCCCAAACATGTTCCAAAGACATTCAAGCTGTCCTGCAGGCTCAGGGAGCATCAGTGTCAGCGCGAACTATCCGTCGACATTTAAATGAAATGAAACGCTATGGCAGGAGACCCAGGAGGACCCCACTGCTGACACAGAGACATAAAAAAGCAAGACTACAGTTTGCCAAAATGTACTTGAGTAAGCCAAAAGCCTTCTGGGAAAACGTCTTGTGGACAGATGAGACCAAGATAGAGCTTTTCGGTAAAGCACATCATTCTACTGTTTACCGAAAACGGAATGAGGCCTACAAAGAACAAAACACAGTACCTACGGTAAAATATGGTGGAGGTTCAATGATGTTTTGGGGTTGTTTTGCTGCCTCTGGCACTGGGTGCCTTGACTGTGTGCAAGGCATCATGAAATCTGAGGATTACCAAAGGATTTTGGGTCGCACTGTAGGGCCCAGTGTCAGAAAGCTGGGTTTGCGTCCAAGATCCTGGGTCTTCCAGCAGGACAATGACCCCAAACATACGTCAAAAAGCACTCAGAAATGGATGGCAAAGAAGCGCTGGAGAGTTCTGAAGTGGCCAGCAATGAGCCCAGATCTAAATCCCATTGAACACCTGTGGAGAGATCTTAAAATTGCTGTTGGGAAAAGGTGTCCTTCCAATAAGAGAGACCTGGAGCTGTTTGCAAAGGAAGAGTGGTCCAAAATTCCGGGTGAGAGGTGTCAGAAGCTTATTGATGGTTATAGGAAGCGACTGATTTCAGTTATGTTTTCCAAAGGGTGTGCAACCAAATATTAAGTTAAGGGTGCCAATACTTTTGTCCAGCCCATTTTTGGGGTTTTGTGTGACATTATGTCATATTTGCTTTTCTGCCTCTGTTTTATATTTGTTCCAATACATACAAAGGGAATAAACATGTGTATAGCAAAACATGTGTTAATGCAATACCTTTTTTGTGTGAAATACTTGATTTTCAGGAAAAATATCAAGGGTGCCAACAATTTCGGCCATGACTGTATTTCTATCAGAATAGTTTTGTTCTGCAAGTGATATAAAAAGATTACATTTGTTAATCCACTCTGTTTCTTGTATTAATTTCAAATAATACATATTCCTATGATTGTACTATATTTGTATTTAAATAGGAAAACAAATAATTAAAGTGAGATTTGACGTTTGTTATAACTCTTTAGAAGATGTTTTGTTTTGGACTCGGTCACCTACAGACCATTTACCGTGATCTACCAGTGAGCCAAATTAATATCGAATTACGTGCACGTGGAAGCAAGACACTGACATTGTTGCAGATTGACAACTTCCTAAAATTCTGTTTTATTGATGAACTAACAGTATCATTTATAGGGATTATGATGCAGGCAAAGCATATACATTGATTGGGTGAAAAGTCCACTGGGTTTCTGCGTGTTCTTCCATCCGTGTTGATATCTTCCAATCATTGTCCCCAAAAAGACTCATTCCCTTTTATGGGGGTTGTTTACGTTAAAGTCACCTAGGGTGAGACTCCGGATGAAGGCGCCATCTTAATTATCATCATTGTTCTGTCAACCTATATCTGATTGTTTACTTAAGAGAGTAAGGAATTTTAAAGAGCAAGAAGCAGAAAGTAGCAAGACTATAAAATTGTCATTTTACTGATCATCTAATAAAACGTGGACTGTCAATCACAATCCACTACAGTTTGAATGGAGCTGGACAATAGAAGGCAATATTCCATAGGCAAAGCTGACCTATACATGGTCATAGTGATAAACTAAGCTGACGTATATTGATGGTATATTATATTTACCACGGTTTTACTTATTTTTCTATAGTGTGATGTACTTTTGCTTAGTTTAAAGTTAAGTTTTCTGCGTAATTAACATGTAAAGCATAAAAGGAGGTCTGGTTAATCCCCAACAAACAACACAAAAACAGCGCAAAATCTAAAATTAAAATAACACAAATAGATAAACACTAAATTTATAATAAGTGTCCGTGAAAAAAAAAAAAATATATATAAGTCCTTATTCCCATCAAAACCAATAAAAAAATCAATCAAAAATCTTCCAAATGTGCTTCCACCTATCCACCACGTCAAAAATAATGTTGACCG
The DNA here is from genome assembly GCF_062004578.1 of Staurois parvus. Classification (NCBI taxonomy): domain Eukaryota; kingdom Metazoa; phylum Chordata; class Amphibia; order Anura; family Ranidae; genus Staurois; species Staurois parvus. Next base: position 236,036 of record NW_028318560.1, on the reverse strand, counting down.
CACTCACCAGATGGAGGGGAGTAGTGAGCCTTATAGGATATAAGGGATCCTATAACCCCTCCAAAGGAACTCAAATCTCCTTCTTCACCCTGCTATGGTATAGCCCTCGTCTCCACTCTATTTCTCCATGGATTCCTCAATGGTGTGCAGAGAAAAAAACTACATAGTGTGATACTGCCACTCCATATAAAATATAAAGATAGAATAAGGCCACTCACATGTTTAAATAAAATTAAAATCCTTGTTTAATAGCCTCAATGGCTTCAAGATAACACATTTTCAGAATGTAGATATAGGGATCTCACGCTTCTATAGTCACTGCAGAGGATGAACAGCCTTCCACCTCCAAGATGGCCGCTTGAACCGCATATTCCATAGGCAAAGCTGACCTATACATGGTCATAGTGATAAACTAAGCTGACGTATATTGATGGTATATTATATTTATCACGGTTTTACTTATTTTTCCATAGTGTGATGTACTTTTGCTTAGTTCAAAATTAAGTTTGTTATTAAAAGTTTTCTGCATAACTAACATGTCAAGCATAAAAGGAGGTCTGGTTAACCCCCAACAAATGAATATCAAGCTATTAACATATCAAATCCAATATTTTGATCCCTAGAATATAAAAGAGAGGTGGGTGTGAAAACCTTTCAAGGATCAAAGTGTACTGTTTACACTCGTACCTCATGGGCAGATCAAAAGCAGATGCCACACTGTTCCCCAATACACATGTTGGATGGGTACAAGTTGGTTTGGGTAGACTGGTACTTTTTTTTCCACCAAGAGAAGCTGGGTTGATCAGACATGGATGCAGAGCTTGATGACATAATCTGCACCAGCCTTTCTCTTGAAGAAGACTACCCAATAATGTCTCCTCCCCTGAGGAATCTGAATTATCCAACTAGCCCCACTGGAGAGCAATCCAACATTCTGTCAGTCGTGAACATTTCAGGGCCAGATAAGGTCTCAAATGTTTCAGATCAGACTCTCCTAGAACTCTATACCTATCTGGGTTTCCAACAAGAAGAAGGTAACAGCAAAACCATCAACCCAAGTGAACAAATATCTAAAACTACACCAAGCGGGAACGGCCAAGAAGATCTCAGTAACAGTCAAAACCACAAAGTATTAAAAAGTAAGTATTAACAATTTTTTTCTGCCTCTTAATCTTCTTATTTATATCTTGTTCTTGTTTGTATGCTTAAATAGGATATAAATACGACACAATGACATATTTTACATTCCTGAAATTGTCATTCATGAAGTCCAACAGCATAATTCATGTCAAGTGCTTGCAATAATTCCAATAATTTGGGCCATGACTAAATGTGTGTGAAAGAGTATACAAGTGATTAGATTTCATGAAGCATTATATACCATTTAATTTCATAAAAATACGTATAGTAATTGGTGTCTTAAAGTGCATGTCAAGCCAAAAATTGGTTTGGATAGAATGGGGAAGATTTATATCCTCTGCCTGGGTTTCGCTGCTATCAGCGATATGGAAAAAAATAATTATATAATAACTAATTTTCCAAAACTCTAGTAAATTATTATTATTATACAGTATTTATATAGCGCCAAAGGGTTTGCTCAGCGCTGTACAATAGCAAGGGGGACAGAACATGAGACAAGACAGAAACAATACACGAGGGGTTCGAGGGCCCTGCTCTTTCGAGCTTACAATCTAGGAGGGAGGGGATAGTGGTACAGGAGGAAATGGCTGTAGGGGATGGAGTGGTGGGAGGAGTGGAGGAGAACGGCTGTTAGGTGAGGGTGGGGTAGGCTTCCCTGAAGAGATGGGTTTTCAGGGTGCGCCTGAAGGTGAGGAGGGTAGGTGACAGTCTGATGGATTGGGGTAGGGAGTTCCAGAGGATGGGGGAAGTCCTGGAGAAGTCCTGCAGTCGGGCGTGGGAGGAGGAGACCAGGGAGCTGGAGAGTAGGTGGTCCTGTGAGGAGCGAAGGGCACGGGTAGAGTAGTATTTGGGTATCAGGTCGGTTAGGTAGTTTGGGGCGGCGTTGTGAATGGCTTTGTAGGTCAGAGTTAGCAGTTTGAATTTAATGCGTTGGGCAATCGGGAGCCAGTGAAGGGATTGGCAGAGGGGGGAGGCAGATGTGGAGCGGTTGGTAAGGTGGATGAGTCTAGCCACTGAGTTCAGGATAGACTGGAGCAGGGATAGCGTGTGTTGGGGTAGGCCAGTGAGAAGGGAGTTGCAGTAGTCCAGGCGTGAGATGATGAGGGAGTTGCAGTAGTCCAGGCGTGAGATGATGAGGGAGTGTACGAGTTGTTTAGTAGTGTCTGGGGTGAGGAAAGTACGTATCTTGGAGATGTTGCGGAGCCTTAAAAGTAAATCATTTTAATTCCTGTTGGTGTCGGTGTTGGAAAGCACCCCTCACTTCCTGTTGAGACAAGAACTGCAGATAAACAGAGCCCCAGAAAAGTAGCAAAAATCTAAAGGGGTTTCTAACCCTTTCCCAGTCATTATAAAATGTAGAAAAAAAAGGTTTAGGCTGGACATACACCTTTTTTTTTTATATTTTGTTTATTTTCAAGTTTTAAGAATCCAGACAGCATACAAGGATAAACAATTACATCAGGAAGATATATGTAGTACACAACATACTGGAGCTCTATGGTTCAGTACACAGTTAACATCAGTTGGGAGCAAGATTAACCTTCCCAAAAAGGCCCTTTTATAGTAGAGAATACTAAATCCACTGAGGTCCCCATCGGAGCTTTATAGAATGTAAACTGTGAATGCCTGATGGAGTAACTTTCCTTGTTGGGCATACGCTTTAATCTTTTTTTTTTGCATTATTTTTCATATATTTATATTTATTTTTTAATTTGTCCTAATTGATAATTTTATAATTTGTAATTAATATAATTTTTTTGTAATTTATATTAAATATGCATACACAACAAGTAAAAAAACGTTACAATTCTATATCAAAATAACTGGAGCACTGGAGATTTATCTCTATATTTGGCTCATTAACCTTTAAAGTTATTTTTTTCTCGGGACCTTACCACCCAAAGACCTTTGAAACTCCATTATTAAAATCTAAAAATCTTGTGTATAACTTACCTTTAATATTGTTGTTTCTTCTACTATTTTGCTGCACTTGCTAATGTTAAGGATTACTGTCTTTTCAGTTTCAAATATTACTTTGTATTAAAGTATTTTAAGTGCATCAATTTAGTTAGACTTTATTTTCTCTCTAGGAAAGATGTGTGATCAGGAGACAGATGATACCAAAAACTCCACAGAAGCTATTCACAATGCCCGGACCAGCCATTCGAATGCCAAGTCCAGAAAAAAGACCATTTACAACAGAGAACAGACTGCCTTCCTCCAGAACCAGTTTGATCGGAATCCCTATCCAGACTTTGTGACTCGATGCCGGATTGCAGATATTACAGGAATTCCAGAACCAAGAATACAGGTAATATATTTTTTTAACAGCTCGGGTTAGCCCTCAGTATCGTTTTTACACAATGACCCTGATTACTAAAGGAACTGAACACGTTGACTTTGCAAAGCGAATTTTGCAAGAAAAATTTCATTTAGCTTAATGAATGCAATGAAAATTTACTTTAAAAACAATACCCAATTATGTGCAAGGAAAACAAAATAAAAATAATAATAATTTTGCTTGCAAATGATTGGGTGATTGAAGTGAGCACAGCTTCCACGCTTTCACTAAGCTAATTGAAAATTCTCTTCCAAAAAGATTGAAAATTTGCAAGGCAAACATGCTTAGTTCCTATAGTACGGGGGTCTCCAAACTTTTCTAACATAGGGCCAGTTTACTGTCCTTCAGCCTTTAGGGGGGCTGGACTGTGACCAGCAGGAGCAGAATATGGTATTAGGGGGGAATAAATTCCCCTTATTGGTATCAGTGGGAGGAATAGTGCCCCATCGTTTGTATCAGTGGGAGGAATAGTGCCCCATCAGTGGCCAGTGGGGGTAGAAAATGTTTCCGGCCTGGCATCAGTGAGAATAAACATGGCCTCAGGGTTGGTGGTTAGTAAGAGGAAGAGTAATGCCCCATCATTGGTATCAGTGGGAGGAATAATTCCCCATTGTGGGTGTTCATGGGAGGAATAGTGCCCCATCATTGGTATCAGTGGGAGGAATAGTGGCCCATCATTGGTGTCAGTGGGAGGAATAGTGCCCCATCATTGGTATGAGTGGGAGGAATAGTGCCCCATCATTGGTATCAGTGGGAGGAATAGTGCCCCATCATTGATATCAGTGGGAGGAATAGTGCCCCATTGTGGGTGTCAGTGGGAGGAATAGTGCCCCATTGTGGGTATCAGTGGGAGGAATAGTGCCTCATTGTGGGTGTCAGTGGGATGAATAGTGCCCCATTGTGGGTGTCAGTGGGAGAAATAGTGCCTCATATAATTGGGAGGAATAGTGCCCCAAGGGCCGGATAAAGGCTAGCAAAGGCCAAATCTGGCCCTCGGGCCACTGTTTGGAGACCACTGTTTTAGTAAATCAGAGTCACTAATTTACAAATCTATTTATATGTGGTTTGTTAAATTGCATTAAATCGTATTCCTTTAATGTACAACATATACATTTTTTAAAGCATATGTCCATTGTTTCCACCCAAAACATTTTTAGATATAGTGGGAGAGGTTTAGAACCCCTGTTGGGTTTCATTGCTATTCAGGTCTTCCCTGGAGAGAAAAATGCTGAATGAGATTCAAGCCTTTCACTACCCCACTAAAAAGATTTATATTTCTGTCTTTGATGCTGTTGGAGATTTTCCTTCACTTCCTGTGTGGTGAAACCATTGTCACTGGGACATGAAGTAAAAGGGAAATCTCCCTAAACCTGACAATACATTAGCTGAATTTCATTTGAATTTTTTTCATTTTAAGAACTTAGATTTTCTAATTATTAATGGGGTCTAATCAATGTTCATTTTTATCCGCAATGATAAGAAACATCGAAGGAGCAGGATGAAAATGTTTCCCAACCAAATTTCCAACAGTGTATGTGGTTTTTGTTCAGTGAAGTCCATTCATTCCAAATTAGTATTATTATATACAGGATTTATATGGCGCCAACAGTTTACACAGCGATTTACATCATCTAAAATGCACAACACAAAAAACATTTTGAAGTACTTTAAAACAACCTTCCTGAAATCATCCTGAAGATTTTCATACTAATTTTTGTTAAAATTTCTACTAGCTTATAGCCAGTTTTACAGAACCCCAGTAGAGGATGTAATCCTGCCCCACTCTATCCAAAAACTAAAAGAAAAATTTTTTTGGGTTGGACCTGCACTTCAACTCAGGGGCGGACTGACAACTCATGGGGCCCCCGGGCAAAAGGGGATCATGGGGCCCCTGTGTCCTCGTCCACACCCAAAAAAGCCTATGAAAAAGCCAATAAAAGGTACCAGGGGCATCTCAAGGGGCCCCCTACTGACCCCGGGCCCTCGGGCAGTGCCTGAGTGCTCAAATGGTCAGTCCACCCCGCTTCAACTTATTACTGCCATATTTAAAAAAAAATATTCAAAAAGCAAAAAATGTTTTTCTTTTTGCACTGTTACTTGTTACATTTAACAATCAGCATCTGACAACCTCTCTCTTTTTAGGTTTGGTTTCAGAACCGAAGAGCTAGACATCTTTGCAGACCCAATACATTTCTGGAGCAGAGATCTTCAGGGCCAGACGGGCCATCCAGCAGTTTCAAGTGCACCCAAAACCTAGAGAGGAGCTATGGAACAATGGATAACCTGAAGGACATGAAGTGGTCCTTCAATTCTTCATCAAAATAATCTTGAAAAAAATATACACAAAATATGAAATCTGTTGTGTAGATATGGCTAAAGAATTTGTACATAAGTCTACATCTGAAAGAATTCCCAATACCAAGAGCGTGAAGGATAAAAAAATGGATGGACTTATAGCAGGGGCGGACTGACAACTCATGGGGCCCCTGGGCAATAGGGCATCATGGGGCCCCTGTGTCCTTGTCCAAACTCAAAAAAGCCTATGAAAAAGGTACCAGGGGCATGTCATGGGGCCCCCTACTGACCCCGGGCCCTCGGGCAGTGCCCGAGTTTCCAAATGGTCAGTCCGCCGCTGACTTATAGTCACTTCTAACAGTGCTTCAAAACAATCTGTACTCAACGGGAAACTGGGTATTAACATAAACATTTGTACATAGCTTTGTAGTTTTAAATTGTATTCACTTGTTATGTACACTTAATGCAAAATTAAATACACTGTTTTCTTTTTTCCTTGTGTTTAGTTTTTACTTTTTTTAAATACTTTTATATTGAGCTGTTGTTATAGTTATGTATATAATAGAATAGAAGGTATCTGCATGGTTTCACTTCATTTTATTTGATGTTGGAATATCAAAGTCCTGGTGTGCAGTGAGGTGTGAAATAGGGTGGCATGCTAAGAATGGGTGAAACCCAAACTCAAAAACATCAAAAACAAATTTCCTGTATGTTGTTTGTATTGAATAACATACAGTACATTTTTGATGTTTTTGAGTTTGAGTGTCATCCATTCCTAGCATGCCACCCCATTTCACACCTCTCTGCACACCAGGACTTTGATGTTCCAGGTTACATTTAATAAAAATGTACTCCTGTAGTATTTTACATACTAGAACCACCACCATGCTGTATTGTCCACTGGTGGTGTCTGGGTTCTGAGGAGGCTGTACAATGCTTTGAACTTCCATTGGGTGGAGGATTTACTCAAAGGCGTGTTATGCAAAATGGCATTTACCCAGAAGTCCTTTCTTCTTTTGGAGAAGGCCATTGGCATTCTGACATCTGCCAAGTCTTGCAATACTTTGTATACCTAAAAAAAAATTATTATTTTCGCACCTTGGACAAATCTTTACAATGTTATGATTATTATGAAAATATAAATGATTTACAATGGGATGACTGCTGTGGTCTTTTATATACTGATAAGAACCACCACCATGCTTCTGCAGCCCCTACTGTCCACTGCTAGGAGCTGGGTTCTGCAGAGGCTGTACAATTCTTTGAATGCCCACTGGGTGGGGAGTTCACTCAAAGGATTGTCATGCAAAATTTTGGTTACCCAGAAGCCCTTTCTTCTTTTGGAGAGTTCATTTCCATTCTGGCTCCTGGGGACTCTTGTGTATTGGGGATCATGCAACAAAAATCTTTTTGATCTTTGTCAAGGCCTGAAAAGTAAAATACTACAGGAGTAACAATGTTATAAAAATATTAATCATTAGCCGCCCGGCCTATAGCCATTTTGCGGCGGCAAAAATGTATTACCTTTCCGGGTGCACGCCATTTGGCGTCCTCCCGCACATGCGCAGTTCGCGCGGTTGCAGAGCCGCGCAGCGGTGTGATCTGTCACTGGCCGTGTACCTCCGACGCGGCCAATGACAGATCTGAGTATCGGCCCCCGTTGCCGGTACCATGTGACCTGCCGTGACCAATCACAGCAGATCACATGACAGTTGTATACAATGGATGGCTTCATTCATGCCATTCATTGTATACTAGTGTCTAGCTGTGAATGGTCACAGCAGGTCACATGCACATGTCATGTGATTAGCTGTGGCCAAATCACAGCTAAGCACAAAAAAAAAAAAAAACCCTGAATGAATCGATCATTCAGGTAAATGCTTGCTTATAGCAAAGTAATTCTTTGCTATAAGCAAATTGTGTAAAAAAAAAATAAATAAAATACTGATCACTTCCCCAAAGTAGTACAATGTTACTATGCTAACATTGTACTACTTTGTTCATAGTAAAATATGAAAAAAAAATCTTAAAAAAAAATAAAAAAAATGTAATAAAAAATTAAAAATAAAAAAAAAATATATATATATATATTTTTTTCATACTGTCACCAGTCAGTGTCCCTGTTCACCGCCATGCCAGTTATATGATGACGCTGTACTGCACTGGTGACAGTATGTAAAAAAAAAATAGTGAAAATAATTTTTTTAATTTTTTCATTTTCCGAAAAATTATGACAAAAAAAATACAACTTCAAAAAACTCGCCATGCCTCTTATGAAGTACGTCGGACTGTCTACTCTGCAAAAAGGGGTAATTTGGGGGATATCTGTACTGTTCTGACATTCTTGGACCTCAAGAAATTGGATTGGCTGTCAGTACTTCAGGATTGATCAATATTCAGATCTATACCATAGTTTGTGAACTCTATAACTTTCCTACAAACTAAATAATACATCCTAATTTGGGTTATTTTCACCAAAGACATGTAGCAGAATACATCTCGGCCTAAATTTATGAAGATTAATTATTTATTTGTAAACTTTTATAACAGAAACAAAGAAAAACGTGTTTTTTTTTCAAAATTTTTGGTCTTTTGTTTTCTAATTTAGCAAAAAATAAAACCCCCAGCGGTGATTAAATACCACCAAAAGAAAGCTCTAGTTGTGTGAAGAAAATGATAAAATTTTAGTTTGGGTACAATGTTGTATGACCGCGCAATTGTCATTCAAAGTGTGAGAGCGCTGAAACCTGAAAACTGGCCTGGGCAGGAAGGTGTAAAATTGCCCGGTATTGAAATGGTTAAACAAAATACTTTAATGGTATGCCAAAGACCTAAAAATAAATGTTTATTTTTTTAAGTATACAAAGTGACAATGTAAACCTACAAATTCTAAAAAATTGTTCTTTTGTGATAATGTTAATACTTTTTAGTTAAAAGTTATGTTGAAACATAGTATATGTTTTGCTGTGTTAAGTTCAGAGATGGTCACTTTAGTCTTTGTAGATTTAGACTGTAACTACGAGCAAAATTAAAATGAAATATATGACACAGTCTGTAGGAATGAACAAATCTACCTGGGTTTTGTTCGTGAACAGTTTTGCAAATCTTGCTTGAAGTTTGCAAACTTTGACGGTAAACCCCAATGAGGTCTATGAGGGACAAAATCTTGTTATTGAATTCTGTCAATTTGGGGGGCTAATGCCATGGGAGGGACATGTACTAAAAAATGGCTAATTTTTTAAAAAAAGATTACCCAAAAGTGTTTCTTTTATAGAAAAGCTTCTGGTTTATTCATTTCTTCAAATTATTGGCTCTGGCTGACCACTGCATTGACCCTTACTGAATTTCTAGAAGTGAATCTGTAAGTTTTTGGACAAATGTTTTTCCATGAGCCCATGATAGCAATAAAACGGCACTTTATCCAAAGCAGGGTCACTAGCATCAACACAGCTGGATCCAAAGTTTAAAAAACTTCCAGATTAACTTCCCTAGCGGTCTGATTATGTCTGTATTTCTGTGCTCACAGCGGTACATTATTTTCAATGGAAATATGTATTTTTTTATTGTAGGCCTGTAATTCTTAAGAATAAGTCACTGAAATCTGTCCGAACAAGAGTCTAGTAAACATCCCGGGTATGATAAAATTTGGAAAACGAAATCATAAATTATAATTTAATAAATAATCATAAAAAATAATAATATAATAATAATACATTTAATTCAATAATATAATCAAACCAAAAACACTGAAATGTGAAATAGAGCGCCAAGTTCGCACATTGCTGAGCTCAGTCGCAGAATCGTTTTCAGTGTCTGATGAGGAATTTCCCCCACGAATCATTATCACTCAATTCTGCAAGTGGTTCTAATTTACTATCGCTGTTCTCTAGCCGGTCTAAAACCGCTTTCAACCTAAAGGGACAATTTTTGGACGCCATGGACGTTTCTCAGTTTCCAGGCAGAAAGAACAGTAAAAATGCAGGCAGGGCGCCGGACAAAGCACTCGGGACAAAATGTATGTGAAATGGTTTGATACAGGAATGTTATACTATGTGATTTTAGTGTATTTAGTGAATGTCACTTTTTGTCATTTTCAAATTTCCCACCATTCCGTCCCCCGTACGTCCCGACGTCGCAGGGGACGGAACCCAGATGACAGATGACGGCATCGGCCGGGGACACTGCAGGAGGGAAATTGCGGGAGTGCAGGACAAGGTAAGTGATTGATGGATCGTGGAGCAGCGCCGCATGGTAAGTGTAGCTCGGGGTCACCGCTTCTGGTACTGAAACTTTACCCCGAGCTACACTCGGGAATACCGCCAGGGGGTCTACCCTCCCTAGCGGTCTGATTATGTCAGTATTTCTGTGCTCAAAGCGGTACATCATTTTCAATGGAAATATGTCGTTTTTTTATTGTAGGCTGTAATTTTTAGGAATACCTCACTAAAATCTGTCCGAACAAGATTCTAGTAAACATCCCGGGTATGATAAAAGTTGAAACACGAAATCATAAATTATAATATAATAAATAATCATAAAAAATAATAATAATAAAATAATAAATTTAATTCAATAACGTAATCAAACCAAAAACACTGAAATGTGAAATAGAGCGCCAAGTTGGCACATCGCTGAGCAGAGTCGCAGAATCGTTTTCAGTGTCTGATGATGAATTTCCCCCACGAATCATTATCACTCGGATGACGGAAGACGGATGACGGCATCAGCTGGAGGAGATGGCCGGGGACACTGCAGGATGGACATCGCGGGAGCGCAGGACAAGGTAAGTGATCGAGGGAATCCCTGATCAATGGTGCAGGGTAATCCTGAGTGTAGCTCGGGGGGGTTACCGCTTCTGGTACTGAAAGTTAACCCCGAGCTACACTCGGGAATGCCGCCAGGGGGGTTAATGCTAGTAACAGATATCGTCAGGTTGCATATGTCATTTTTTCTTTTGACAATAGTTATACTTTAATAAAAATTACTATTTTTGACTATTTCACAGAACATATTGAGCAACGGATATCTAGAAAATGTAATAACAGGAGAATATTATATTGTAAAAATGTTATTATTTTGAAGGTTATCACTAGTAGTAGTAGTTGGTAGTGTCGTATGAATTCTAAAAAATGGTTTTATGGGTATCTAACAGCAATTATTTTTAGTTTAGGATGGAATTGGAAGGCTTAGACCTTCTGCAGAGTATTATTGCCATGTGCATGCCTGACAAGGAGATGAGGAGAACCATTTCCATATTTATAATTTGTATGAGCACTGTTAGCAAATGAGAGAGTGAGGGAAAAGTCAATATTTTTTTGCCACCAAAAGGAGTGGGAGAGAAATTGTTCCCTTGGAGAGATACACTCACTGGCCACTTTATTAGGTACACCTTGCTAGTGCCAAGAATATCTCCCCCACACCATTACACCAACACCACCACCAGCCTGAATGGTTGATACAAGGCAGGATGGATCCACCACACCATTACACCACAACCGCCAGCATGAACCATTGATACAAGGCAGGATGGATCCACCACACCATGACACCACCACCACCAGTCTGAACCATAGATACAAAGCAGGATGAATCCATGCTTTCATGTTGTTTACGCCAAATTCTGACCCTACCATCTGAATGTTGCAGCAACCGGTCTGCCCATTGTCCTCTGCCCTCTGACATCAACAAGGCATTTTTGTCCACACAACTGCCGCTCACTGGATATTTTCTCTTTTTGGGACCATTCTCTGTAAACCCTAGAGATGGTTGTGCGTAAATATCCCAGTAGATCAGCAGTTTTTGAAATACTCAGACCAGCCCATCTGGCAACAACAACCATGCCATGTTCAAAGTTACTTAAATCCACTTTCTACCCCATTCTGATGCTTGATTTGAACTTCAGCAAGTCATCTTCACCAGATCTAGATGTCTAAATGCATTGAGTTGCTGCCATGTGATTGGCTGATTAGCAATTTGTGTTACCAAGCAATTGAACAGGTGTACCTTATAAAGTGGCCGGTGAGTGTATGTTCCTATGACTTCAGGAAATGTCCTGTTGTATCTCCAGAACAGGAAGTGAAATCTCCCCAGTGGGACACAGAGAGCAAAAAATACACTGAAAGGGGTTTTAGCCCTTTCCCTACTCTATGAAAAACCAAAATAAAAGTTTGAACTATACAGATACTTTAAGAGGTGTGGAAAAATAGGAACAGCAATCAACCTCTATATCTTACAGGCAATGCTTTCGCACAAGAGACTTGGTATTCTCTCAAGGTGAAAGTGGAACTAAAATAAAAAAGTAAAGATTTTCAGTGTTTTGGGGAACATTTAGAAATGTTGATTGTGCCTAAGCAGTACTATGAAAGATGTACAGTGGGGATTGAAAGTTTGGGCACCCCAGCTAAAAATTTGTATTAATGTGCATAAAGAAGCCAAGGAAAGATGGAAAAATCTCCAAAAGGCATCAAATTACAGATTAGACATTCTTATAATATGTCAACAAAAGTTAGATTTTATTTCCATCATTTACACTTTCAAAATAACAGAAAACAAAAAAATGGCGTCTGCAAAAGTTTGGGCACCCTGCAGAATTTATAGCATGCACTGCCCCCTTTGCAAAGCTGAGACCTGCCAGTGTCATGGATTGTTCTCAATCATCGTCTGGGAAGACCAGGTGATGTCAAGCTCAAAGGTTTTAAATGCCCAGACTCATCTGACCTTGCCCCAACAATCAGCACCATGGGTTCTTCTAAGCAGTTGTCTAGAAAACTGAAACTGAAAATAGTTGACGCTCACAAAGCTGGAGAAGGCTATAAGAAGATAGCAAAGCGTTTTCAGATGTCAATATCCTCTGTTCGGAATGTAATTAAGAAATGGCAGTCATCAGGAACAGTGGAAGTTAAAGCAAGATCTGGAAGACCAAGAAAAATATCAGACAGAACAGCTCGCAGGATTGTGAGAAAAACAATTCAAAACCCACGTTTGACTGCACGATCCCTCCAGAAAGATCTGGCAGACACTGGAGTTGTGGTACACTATTCCACTATAAAGAGATACTTGTACAAATATGGTCTTCATGGAAGAGTCATCAGAAGAAAACCTCTTCTACGTCCTCACCACAAAAATCATTGTTTGAACTTTGCAAATGAACATATAGACAAGTAAAAGAGATATAAACGAGCGCACCTATAAGGAGTAAATAGCAGCTGAACATAAGGTAACCAAACACCCTAAAGGACCAATATATCATAAAAATGCAGCGCTATGAGTAAATGAGGAACTGATACATATATCAATACAATAAGTAAAGGAATTAGTCCATGCAGCAGTTTATAATATAAAGTGACTTCAAGTGCTCTCCTTTAATTCGTATTTTCCTGATATTCAGGCGTTGTGCGAAATGGTGCAGAAGAAATGCACACTCACCAGAACGTACAGATAAATGAGCGTTTGTTAAACATATATTCCCCTCTGGATCGTTAGGAAAAGGTCTGTGATGCGATAACCTCCCTCCAGGGCTCCTGGGTGCTCCTGTCTGTTCCCTCAATAGGTGGCTTGCGGACTTCTCCTTACAGCACACTCCTTGCCCAGTAAATGGATGAGTGGCTGAAAATTGATGCTCCCCAGGGGAGTCAAGACAAGGACATACCCATAGTGTAGTAGGTGATAGAAAAATTTATTGGCATATCAAGCTACTCGATGGTGTACAGCAGTGTGTATAAATGAATTGTGGACTAACCGTCCAGATTAAAAGATGGCCGCCGGAGCTCCACGATGCTCCGACGGCGTGACGTCACGGCGTTCTTGGCTCCTCCTACGCGTTTCGTGCACACGCACGTCGTCTGGGGGGAATTGCCAATTCCCCCCAGACGACGTGCGTGTGCACGAAACGCGTAGGAGGAGCCAAGAACGCCGTGACGTCACGCCGTCGGAGCATCGTGGAGCTCCGGCGGCCATCTTTTAATCTGGACGGTTAGTCCACAATTCATTTATACACACTGCTGTACACCATCGAGTAGCTTGATATGCCAATAAATTTTTCTATCACCTACTACACTATGGGTATGTCCTTGTCTTGACTCCCCTGGGGAGCATCAATTTTCAGCCACTCATCCATTTACTGGGCAAGGAGCATGCTGTAAGGAGAAGTCCGCAAGCCACCTATTGAGGGAACAGACAGGAGCACCCAGGAGCCCTGGAGGGAGGTTATCGCATCACAGACCTTTTCCTAACGATCCAGAGGGGAATATATGTTTAACAAACGCTCATTTATCTGTACGTTCTGGTGAGTGTGCATTTCTTCTGCACCATTTCGCACAACGCCTGAATATCAGGAAAATACGAATTAAAGGAGAGCACTTGAAGTCACTTTATATTATAAACTGCTGCATGGACTAATTCCTTTACTTATTGTATTGATATATGTATCAGTTCCTCATTTACTCATAGCGCTGCATTTTTATGATATATTGAACATATAGACAAGCCTGATGCATTTTGGAAACAAGTTCTGTGGACCGATGAGGTTAAAATTGAACTTTTTGGCCGGAATGAGCAAAGGTACGTTTGGAGAAGAAGGGGTACAGAATTTAATGAAAAGAACCTCTGTCCAACTGTTAAGCATGGGGTTGGATCAATCATGCTTTGGGGTTGTGTTGCAGCCAGTGGCACAGGGAACATCTCACGAGTAGAAGGAAAAATGGATTCAATAAAATTTCAGCAAATTTTGGATGGTAACTTGATGCCATCTGTGAAAAAGCTGAAGTTAAAGAGAGGATGGCTTCTACAAATGGATAATGATCCTAAACACACCTCGAAATCCACGGGGGATTACATCAAGAGGCGTAAACTGAAGTTTTTGCCATGGCCTTCACAATCTCCTGACCTCAACATAATTGAAAATCTATGGATAGACCTTGAAAGAGCAGTGTGTGACAGACAGCCCAGAAATCTCAAAGAACTGGAAGACTTTTGTAAGGAAGAATGGGCAAAGATACCTCAAACAAGAATTGAAAGATTCTTGGCTGGCTACAAAAAGCGTTTACAAGCTGTGATACTTGCCAAAGGGGGCAGTACAAGATATTAACTCTGCAGGGTGCCCAAACTTTTGCAGACGCCATTTTTTTGGTTTCTGTTATTTTGAAAGTGTAAATGATGGAAATAAAATCTAACTTTTGTTGACATATTATAAGAATGTCTAATCTGTAATTTGATGCCTTTTGGAGTTTTTTCCATCTTTCCTTGGCTTCTTTATGCACAATAATACAAATTTTTAGCTGGGGTGCCCAAACCTTCGATCCCCACTGTATCTTTTGTCTTGAACACCTCCTAAACAATAGCAGTGCACTTCCTGGTATGTGAGGGTGCCTAGGCACTTCTGTACCTACAACCTCATAGCTGTACATCTGCAGTGTGAGATCTAAGGCACTGCTGCCCTTGACTGCTAGTCTCAAGGGGTTTGGCGTAAGATTTGGTGCTGCTCACTGTTCTCCTTGTTGGAGGCTTTGACTAAAAGAGAAGTATGGCCAAAGCTGGTTTGGCCATACTTCTCATGTAGGTCACTTACTTTTGCACTCCTGTGACCTAAAGTCAGCCAACAGCGGGCTAAAGTCTGCTGTTGCTTGATGTCGCAGACCCGCTCCAGTCTCTGAGAGGATCCCAACAAAAATGTTGGAGTCCACCCAGTTTCCTGACTAGCAGCTGGCTCAGCCTCTCAGAGCGCCACTGAGAGTCTGACCCAGTTGCCCTGACGGCTTGACAGCCTAGCACTCCAGTGAGTGCTGGAGGGGCAGAGCAGAGAGCCAGTGACTGAAAGTCATCACTATTCTTAGAACTGATCTGAGAACTGAGCAATCAGGAGTCACATGTTTTTTTTCAATATCACACTTTAACCATTTGCCGCCCGGCCTATAGCCGTTTGGCGGCCGCAAAAATGCATTACCTTTCCGGGGTGTACGCCATTTGGCGTCCTTCCGCACATGCACAGTTCGCGCGGTTGCAGAGCTGTCACCGGCCGTATACCTTGGACATGGCCGATGACAGATCTGAGTACCGGCCCTGTTGCCGGTGCCATGTGACCTGCTGTGACCAATCACAGCAGGTCACATGACAGTTGTATACAATGGATGGCTTTATTCATGCCATCCATTGTATACTAGTGTCTAGCTGTGAATGGTCACAGCAGGTCACATGCACATGTCATGTGATTAGCTGTGGCCAAATCACAGCTAAGCACAAAAAAAAAAAAACCTGAATGAATCGATTTCATTCAGGTAAATGCTTGTTTATAGCAAAGTAATTCTTTGCTATAAGCAAATTGTGTAAAAAAAAAAAATACTGATCACTTCCCCAAAGTAGTACAATGTTACTATGGTAACATTGTACTACTTTGGTCATAGTAAAATATGAAAAAAAAATCTTAAAAAAAATAAAAAAAATGTAATAAAAAAAAAAATATATATATTTTTTGCCATACTGTCACCAGTCAGTGTCCCTGTTCACCGCCATGCCAGTTATATGATGACACTGTACTGCACTGGTGACAGTATGTAAAAAAAAAAATAGTGAAAATAATGTTTTTAATTTTTTCATTTTCCGAAAAATTATGACAAAAAAAATACAACTTCAAAAAACTTGCCATGCCTCTCATGAAGTACGTCCGACTGTCTACTCTGCAAAAAGGGGTCATTTGGGGGATATCTGTACTGTCCTGACATTTGGGGGATATCTGTACTGTTCTGACATTTGGGTGATATCTGTACTGTCCTGACATTTGGAGGATATCTGTACTGTCCTGACATTTGGGGGATATCTGTACTGTCCTGACATTTGGGGGATATCTGTACTGTTCTGACATTTGGGGG
The DNA here is from genome assembly GCF_062004578.1 of Staurois parvus. Lineage (NCBI taxonomy): Eukaryota > Metazoa > Chordata > Amphibia > Anura > Ranidae > Staurois > Staurois parvus. The sequence continues at coordinate 219,398 of NW_028318560.1, read as the reverse complement.
ATATCTGTACTGTTCTGACATTTGGGGGATATCTGTACTGTCCTGACATTTGGGGGATATCTGTACTGTCCTGACATTTGGGGGATATCTGTACTGTTCTGACATTTGGGGGATATCTGTACTGTTCTGACATTTGGAGGATATCTGTACTGTCCTGACATTTGGGGGATATCTGTACTGTCCTGACATTTGGGGGATATCTGTACTGTTCTGACATTTGGGGGATATCTGTACTGTTCTGACATTTGGAGGATATCTGTACTGTCCTGACATTTGAGGAATATCTGTACTGTCCTGACATTTGGGGGATATCTGTACTGTTCTGACATTTGGGGGATATCTGTACTGTCCTGACATTTGGGGGATATCTGTACTGTTCTGACATTTGGGGGATATCTGTACTGTCCTGACATTTGGGGGATATCTGTACTGTCCTGACATTTGGGGGATATCTGTACTGTTCTGACATTCTTGGACCTCAGGAAATTAGATTGGCTGTCAGTACTTCAGGACTGATCAATATTCAGATCTATCCCATAGTTTGTGAACTCTATAACTTTCCTACAAACTAAATAATACATCCTAATTTGGGTTATTTTCACCAAAGACATGTAGCAGAAAACATCTCGGCCTAAATTTATGAAGAACAATTATTTATTTGTAAACTTTTATAACAGAAACAAAGAAAAACGTGCTTTTTTTTAAAATTTTTTTTTTTTTTTTTTTTAAATTTAGCAAAAAATAAAAACCCCAGCGATGATTAAATACCACCAAAAGAAAGCTCTAGTTGTGTGAAGAAAATGATAAAATTTTAGTTTGGGTACAATGTTGTATGACCGCGCAATTGTCATTCAAATTATGAGAGCGCTGAAACCTGAAAACTGGCCTGGGCAGGAAGGTGTAAAATTGCCCGGTATTGAAATGGTTAAACAAGCCCTGCCCCTACCAAGATAGTCTCCCACACACAGAATCACATTATAGAACAAAGCATGGTAAGTCAGTAATAGGGAAGGGTCAACTACAAGGAGACCATGGGCAATACTAGTGACCATCTGCCTACTTTTTGGGGCACAGCTTTCAGAGTTTTGTTCCTCTTTGATGTCAGGAAAGTGGAGGTAAAAGGTTACTGGTCTATCCATATAATAGAATGTAATTGGATCCCTCTAACAGGTTCTACTAAGACACCACATCCCAACAGTTGGACAGTAAACATTTAAATGCCAAATGGGGGATATTTGAGGTGTCAGTATGTCAAATGTATTGCAATCACCGTCATTTTATCCAAAATCATATATCTTTTATTTATTGGATTCATATAAATTTTCCTGCATAAAAAAAGTATTTAAGAAAACTAAATATTTTAATCAAAAGTAACAATCCAGGAGAATAGCCTCCTATACATGCCATCTACCATCCAGCTATTGATAACTACTATTCTGGGATATACGTGTTTCACAGATGACCTCTGCTTCTTCACACAGAACTGGGTATATTCATATCATGGCAACCCATTATGGGCATAACCAGGTCCCCATGGGACTGCAGGGGATCAGATGAACCAGAACACATAGGATCCCCAAGGAACCCACCCCCTCATTTCTCTCCCTTTATCTCCTCCTAACATAGATTTCTTGATCCAACCTGACCTTAGAGAGCAAGTTATATGTCTTGTCTAGTGTTGCTGTGTTGCAGAGATATACCAAGAAGGAGTACGTTTAATCAGGAGTTTCCCATTCTATACCTGATGGAATTATGGCTGTGCAGTACCCTAGTAATAGAAACATCATCTGAGGTGAAAAAGGCCTAATGGTTCCTAAGTCCTCCTTCCATGTTCTGTCCAGACACACAGAGGACATCCCTCCAGAGGAATTCTGTATAATGATAGATAGTTTTTATTGGGATTCAAAGCTGACCTAGAGTAGGAAATTTAGAGAACAGAAGTGCCAATCTGTCACTGAGTGGCAAACAGGGTCTGCAGCTATATATATATATATGTCAACTTTGTATACAAACCTTCTATATGTATTGTAGGTAGGTGTCCTTTGGCACTATGGTGACCTTCCTCTCTTACGGTTATATGTATGCAGTGGAAGACTGACCATTTGGAAACTCGGGCACTGCCGAGGGCCCGGGGTCAGTAGGGGGCCCCATGAGATGCCCCTGGTACGTTTTTCATAGGTTTTTTTTGAGTTTGGGCAAGGACACAGGGGCCCCATGATCCCCTATTGCCCGGGGGCCCCATGAGTTGTTGTTCCGCCCCTGTACATACGTATACAAAACTGACCTATTTAGCCTTAATTCAGACAAGATGTCTACAGTCAACTACAACAGTACTTAAAACACTAAACTGCTTCTCGGCCTTTTGGCTAAGATCAAGTGTAGTATCTGTTCTTATCAGTGTCCAGTGGGGGTGCTCCACAGCCATTCTAGCTTTGCGGGGATGGTTGGTTGTATAGTATCCCTGCTGGAATGATGGGGGTCTGGACGGCTAGCACCGGGGGAACAGAAAGCCTGGTGCCCACGAGTAGTAGCTGGGGCCCGTGAGTAATTCTCCCGAGGAGACCGGAAGGACCCAGTTCCTCCTGATTCAATCGGATCTACCTTGTCTGGCCAGGGGTCGGGAATGCAGAAAGTCCGCAAACCAGTGCCTCCTGAGTAGACGCTCTCAGGGGTGCCCTTAGTAACACCTGGGTGTGGGACCCCACAGTGTGAAAATGGCACATGTCCACTGTGTTTACCACTTTTCCTGCACAGCGCCCTTAGGACCAGGCCTTTTGGCTAGGACCAGGGCAATTTTTGCTACAGGCCTCAGGGCCTGGTCTGTGCACTATATGGCACGACCACTTTTTTATTTTCTATTTATTTAATTTATTTCACTTCCCATGTTTTGTCACTTTTTCTTTCTTATGTGTGTGTTTTTCTCACAGGATGGAGGGTGTGGGTCCTCGGGCCTGCCCTGAATTCTAGGGAGAGGATGTGTGGCCTTTTGGTTCCTTCCTCCCCTGTCCCTGGGGGGTTTTCTCTTCGGGAGAGCCCCCTGACCAAGTACTGGGTGGCTGGCTTCGGCTGGCCACAAGGAACGGTGGTCCACCAGGCCTTTTGGCCAGGAGGACTAAATGGAAACCTTGTCCCTGTCAGGAGCTTCGTGCCCCGGGGGATCAGGGTAGTGGTCCATCCCCTTTGGGGGAAGGACAAAGCACACCCCTAAGTGCACTTTTTTGTGTGGTGTTTTGCACTTGCACTTTTTTTTGTGAACACTTACGGTTAGAAAATAGCTTTGGTTCTGATCAGGTCTTCAGAAACATCAAAAAGATTTTTGTTGTATGATCTCCAATACACAAGAATTGGTGCCAGAATGTAAATGAACTCTCCAAAAGATGCAAGGGCTTCTGGGTAATCAAAATTTTGAATGACAATCCTTTGAGTGAAGTCCCCACCCAGTGGGCGTTCAAAGAATTGTACAGCCTCTGCAGAACCCAGCCCCTAGCAGTGGACAGTAGTGGCTGCAGAAGCATGGTGGTGGTTCTTATCAGTATATAATAGACCACAGCAGTCATCCCATTGTAAATCATTTATATTTTCATAATAAGCATAACATTGTAAAGATTTGCCCGAGGTGTGGTGAAAATAATTCCTTTTTTTAGGTATACGAAGTATTGCAAGACTTGGCAGGTGCCAGATTGCAAATGGCCTTCTCCAAAAGAAGAAAGGACTTCTGGGTAAATGCCATTTTGCAAACAAGCCTTTGAGTAAATCCTCCACCCAATGGAAGTTCAAAGCATTGTACAGCCTCCTCAGAACCCAGACACCACCAGTGGACAATATTTGCTGTATCAGCATGGTGGTGGTTCTAGTACAGCAATGGGCAAACTACGGCCCGGCGGACCTTTTAATCTGGCCCGCGGAGCGTGATACTGTCAGGATGGCTGTCAGGATGTGTGTAGGCGGGGCAGCGTGACGAACGTGAGGGGAGCTAGGCTCCTCTCACAGTCCGCCCTGAAGACCGGAACGGTGCGGGAACACGGCGAGAGGAACGCGCGGAGCAAAGGTAAGTGAATTGACACAGGGGGGACTTGGCTTACTACTTGGGGGGGAATAGTACTATGGGGGATGAAATACTATATGAGGGATGAATTAATATGGGGGATGAATTAATATGGGGAATGAATTACTATAGGGGGGATGAATTACTATAGGGGGGATGTATTACTATATGAGGGATGAATTACTATGGGGGATGAATTACTATGGGGGATGAATTACTATATGGGGGATGAATTACTATATGGGGGATGAATTACTATGGGGGATTAATTACTATGGGGGATGAATTACTATGGGGGATGAATTACTATGGGGGATGAATTACTATATGGGGGATTAATTACTATGGGGGATTAATTACTATGGGGGATGAATTACTATATGAGGGATGAATTACTATGGGGGATGAATTACTATGGGGGATGAATTACTATGGGGGATGAATTACTATATGGGGGATGAATTACTATATGGGGGATTATTACTATGCTTACTATGGGGGAATATTACTATACTTACTATGGATGACACATACACATCATTCATCTACTCTTGGTCCGGCCCCCGGGTCCAATATATGAACCCATTGCGGCCCTCAAGTCAAAAAGATTGCCCACCCCTGTTCTAGTATGTAAAATACTACAGGAGTACATTTTTAATAAATGTAACCTGGAACATCAAAGTCCTGGTGTGCAGAGAGGTGTGAAATGGGGTGGCATGCTTGGAATGGATGACACCCAAAGTCAAAAACATAAAAAAAAAAATTCCCTCTATATTGTTCAAAGAATTGTACAGCCTCTGCAGAACCCAGCCCCCAGCAGTGGCTGCATCAGCATAGTGGTGGTTCTTATCAGTATATAATAGACCACAGGAGTTATCCCATTGTAAATCATTTACATTTTCATAATAATCATAACATTGTAAAGATTTTCCCAAGGTCTGAAAATAATTTTTTATTTCTAGGTATACGAAGTATTATTGTAAACCCACAAACTCTAAAAATTGTAGGTAGGTCTCGTGTTGCATCTGTTTTTTTACGGTTAGACCTTTACAAATTGACCTACTTATTCGTAAATTCCGACAAGATGTCTAGAGTTGACCACAATGATCACTGAGAAGTACAGTATGTATAGAAACGTTTATTTCACTTGGTCGCACACAGGTTCTGATCTGAATGTTTTTACCAAAAAAAAAATTTCTGTTGAGAAACATTACATCTTTCTTTATTTCAGTCCCTGGCATGTATACAGTACAAGAGCAGAGCACAAAGATGAACATTTGAAGGATCTTAGATTCTATCGTTTCGCTTGAAAACTATTTTTCTACCCAGACCCATTATTCCTTTTCAATGACTGGACCATACATTTCTTGCAAGCGATTATCTGAAAGCGACAATATATCCATTAAAATAAATTTGTATAACAAGCAATTGTCATGGGCAAGACCAGCATATGTGTGCAAATAGGCTCTGTATGATCCAGATCAAGATTTTTAATTAAAGTCAGTGAGGGTTAGGGGTAAGGTTTGGATTTGCCACCAGCTTGTATTTAGTGTGGCTCTCCTTGTTTCATAGTTCAGCCAAATTCAGAATTTATGACCAAAAAACTTCAGTCCAAAGCTTTTTTGGCCCTATTTCTCCTATGGATCACAGGAGTGCAGTTAGTTCAAAGATCCTGAACGTATTAGTTGGGATCCACCCAGATGCCTAGACCGGCAGCTGGCTCAACCACTCAATGGGCCACTGAGAGCCTGAGCCACCCACACCTGTTCACTCCTCCAGTGAGTGCTGGCGGGGTAGAGCAAAGAGCCGGTGACTGACCGTCACCAGCTCTCTGCTGACTGAAGACTGAGAACTGAGCAATCAGCAGTGTTTAATCCCTCAGTTCTCGTTCTTAGAGACAGTTGGGGGGGGGCAGATACAGCATTGGATCGATGCTGCATCCACCTAGGTGAGTATCAGGGGTGGACTGACAACACATGGGGCCCCCGGGCAATAGGGGATCATGGGGCCCCTGTGTCCTTGCCCAAACTCAAAAAAGCCTATGAAAAAGGTACCAGGGGCATCTCATGGGGCCCCCTATTGACCCCTGGCCCTCGGGCAGTGCCCGAGTTTCCAAATGGTCAGTCCGCCCCTGGTGAGTATATATTTTTTTAAACCCATACTTTTCTTTTAACCCATAGTGCAGTGCGTTGCCCTTGCCCATGGATCAGATGAGTTTGTTTAAATAATATTTCTCATGCAGCCTTTGTTGACTTCTTATCCTTTTAACATTTCTCAAACCCCATAACGTAGACACAGGCACATAGAGATTTAGATTGTTTTTGTTTCATGTTTTCTTTTTGAATATTTATCAAACCCTAATACCTCTTCAGCTTCAAGATTTTCTCACCAACACATCATAAAAGCCATCGAAGGGAGTGAGGAAGCTGTGTTATAAATAAATAATACTGTTGGAGGGTAAAACTATAGAAAACCATCCAGGTAATGGGACTTTAAATATACCTCCAATGGCTGCACATACAGACAATATTATGTGATTAAAAAAATATTTTTTTACATCTTTATTTTTGCACTACAAAATATAACAATATAAAAGCAATTGATATACACAATCAGACTCCAAAGCTACCAGTTGCATAGTAAAAGTAGCAGGAGAATTTAGACTCTAGAGTCCTCAGAGATCACTAGTGCAGGTCAACGTGTTTCGCAGGAAGTCCTGCTTCATCAGGACCTTAGATCTCAGATTAACCCCTTGCCTACCAGGCACTTATACCCCCTTATTTACCAGGCCAATTTTCAGCTTTCAGCGCTGCCGCACTTTGATTGACAATTGCGCGGTCATGCAACATTGTACCCATATGAGATTTTGATCCTTTTTTTCTCACAAATAGAGCTTTCTTTTGGTGGTATTTAATCGCCACTGGGCGCTTTACTTTTTGCGCTTGTTCTGTCCCCACATGAAGGCGAATGAAGGTATAACTGATAATGGCTGTGTAACTTCCTACCTTCGTATCCAAGCAGTGGAGCAGACCGGATCGGCAGATGTTCAGGTTAGATGGATCCAAACGTATACACGGGAATGAAATCAGCGTGGGTTTATTTGGTCCAAAATACAGCGACAAACAGTGATACAATACTGTAAGGTAGTAGAGGTATTGATGCTGTCCTGTGATATCTTTCCTGAGGCTAACTGCTGCTCAAAAACTGATGCCTTCACAAGCCCAGGGTATTGAATGTCCTGTCACACAGCTATAAAGCACATAAAAATGGCTGCAGGAAGTGACCAGAACCAAGGCTTGCCTAAAACCACGCCCAGCAGAGAAAAAACTTACTAGCTATAACAGAGGCATGCAGCATGCAAATTCTGGCCAGCAGATGGCAGCAACAGATCAAGACATAGAAACAAACATGGTGAAATAAGAATTGGTGATACAATGCACAGTTAAATAACAAATATGAGGGGAACAGCACACTCCCCGTCTGAAATTCCATAAGGGATTTCACTATGACGAATGTCCATAAAATATAAAACAACCTGTAACAAAGAACATGTTAGAATGCAATAAACATAACAATATAGCAGATTCCAAGTTGGAATAGAGAAGATCCACAAAGTTCAAGTTCAGTAGAGTTCACCCAGCAGGAATGTTCTCGATGGGTAGTATCAAAATGAGTTCGTTAATTGGCCTTGCGAACATTTTAAGCTCACCCTTTCTGAAGATCTTCAACTCCACTTTACGGACCTTGCCATCCTTGCTAGGAAGAACCTTTGTAATTAGTCCCATAGGCCAGTCAATCCGTACGTTATGTTGCTCCTTCATCAACACGAGGTCACCTTCTTTTAGGTTTGGTTTGTGGTGTTGCCACTTTCTTCTTCCTTGAAGAATATTGAGATACTCCTTTCGCCACCTGTTCCAGAAGTAATCAGCTAGGTATTGTACACGTTTCCAGTGTTTTTGGTAGATATTCGCATGAGTAAATTCTCCACTAGGCATTAGTGTAATCTCAGCTTTTTGGGTAAGTAGGATAGCTGGAGTCAGTACGGCTGGTGTTTCAGGATCCATAGATACTGGCACGAGGGGTCTAGAATTGATGATAGGTGAAACTTCAGCGAGAAGGGTGACTAGAGTCTCATGTGTGAGTCTTGAAGAGTTTACATCCATCAACATAGAATTCAAGATGTTGCGTGAGATCCCGATCATTCTCTCCCAGGAGCCCCCCATGTGGGAACTATGAGGATTGAAAATCCAGGTGCAACCCTTTTCCGCCAAGTGATCTTGAATGAATTTGGTGTCTATGTTCAGTTCTCTACAGGCTCCAATGAAGTTGCTTCCACGGTCAGACCTCAACTGTTTCACTGGTCCTCTGATTGCAAAGAACCGTCTTAAGGCATTAATAAGGCTGGATGTGTCCATGGATTCTATGACCTCTAAGTGAACGGCTCGCACACTCATGCAAGTAAATAGTACAGCCCAACGCTTACTGTTTGCGTGACCGCCACGGGTCCTGCGTGCGGACACCATCCATGGCCCGAAGACGTCTAGGCCAACGTAGGTGAAAGGCGGCTCTGTACATAGTCTGTCCGCAGGCAAATCAGCCATTTGTTGGTGTAGTTGTTTTCCTCTAGCTTTGCGACAGTGAACACAGTCATGCAATACTTGGGCCACACGTCTTTTCATACCTATAATCCAAAGGCCAGCAGACCGTAATTTGCCCTCAGTGATTTGCCTGCCCTGGTGTTCAGTCTTTTTGTGGTAGTGTCGGATTAGCAAGACGGTGATATGGTGTTTGCTGGGAATGATGAGAGGATTTTGTTCTGCAACTCTTAGGTGGGCTTGATTCAAACGACCACCAACTCTGAGCAAGCCAAAACTGTCAATAACTGGATTTAAGTTGGCAAGAGGGCTTTTTATTGGAATCTGCTGTTTGTTGTAAAAGCACTTCCATTCTACATTGAATTCCTCTTGTTGGACGTGATGTATTATGAGGGACTCACTATGAGAGATGTTCTCCGCAGAGAAGGGTTTATGGCAGACGTGCCAACCGTGACAATCCTTATCTTCGTGAGTATTGTGATAACATTTCGCAATGTGCACTAACCTTGCGATAGTCCTGACGAGTCTCATCCAACTGGAGAAACGTTAAAAGCGCTGGCTACCGAGGCTGGAGGTTTGCTTTGTTCCAGTGACCAATACACTGACTTCAGCGCGGATTTCTGGATCATTATCCGGATCCTGGATGCTGAAAACTTCCTGTACACATTCGTCCGCCTGTCTTAGCAGAAACTCCAGACCTGTAAGCCAAGTAGAGTTAGTAAAGGAACCTACAGACATAGGTCTAGTGGCATGATCTGCTGGATTAAGTTCGGATGGTACATAGTACCTGTCAGGGCTCCCAGGTATGACCAGAGGTGTGTGACTGAAGCAGGGAAACGCAGACCTCAGATATGTTATAAACAATATAATTTATTAACACTAACAGTACAAACATAAACGCAGTGCAATACTAAAACATAATACAGTGCAAACAAACCAAACCAAACCACCCACAGATAACAGTATATACAAGCAAGCGTCGTCAGGCAGGCCGGGTCAATATCAATTGGGCAGGTAGGTACAGGGGGAGCAAGCGGAGAATAGTCGGGGTCACAGGCCAGGTTCAGCAGGTAGCAAGCAGCATAGTACAGAGGGTCAGACAGAGGAATGGTCAGGGTCACAAGCCAGGATCAGAGCAGGAGAAGTCAGCAAAGGAACAGAAACAGGATGCAGGACAGATACAGGGCCCAGGACAAACACAACACCAAGGCCGAGTCTGCAAGTCTGGCCATCCCTTAAATACCCCAGCATCATCAGTTCCAGGTGTTAGCTGGCTGAAAGGTTGAGTCTCTGATTGCTGGGAGCACCCGCTGGCCAGCCCTGGTACTGCAGATCAAAAGGCAGGTGAGTCCCACCACTGCTGGCCAGTCCATTCCTAACAGTACCCCCCCCTCAAGGAGCGGCCTCAGGACGCTCCAAACAGTCCTAGCTGGGCAAAATGTTCCACCGCCCGGGTCTGGCAACTGGCGGGATATCAAAGACTGGCACACCGGGCAGGACTCCGGGCAGCGGCACACCGGGCTGGACTCCGGGCAGAGGCACATCGAGCAGAGGCACATCGAGCAGAGGCACACCGGGCAGGACTCCGGGCAGAGGCACACCGGGCAGAGGCACATCGGGCAGGACTCCGGGCAGAGGCACACCGGGCAGAGGCACATCGGGCAGGACTCCGGGCAGAGGCACATCGGGCAGGACTCCGGGCAGAGGCACATCGGGCAGAGGTACATCGGGCAGGACTCCGGGCAGAGGCACATCGGATTACCAGGCGAAGCAGCAGGCAGCGGGCCACCGGGCGGAGCGGCAGGCACCGGGCCCCCGGGCGGGGCGGCAGGCACCGGGCCCCCGGGCGGGGCGGCAGGCACCGGGCCCCCGGGCGGGGCGGCAGGCACCGGGCCCCCGGGCGGGGCGGCAGGCACCGGGCCCCCGGGCGGAGCAGCAGGCACCGGGCCCCCGGGCGGGGCAGCAGGCACCGGGCCCCCGGGCGGAGCAGCAGGCACCGGGCCCCCGGGCGGAGCAGCAGGCACCGGGCCCCCGGGCGGAGCAGCAGGCACCGGGCCCCCGGGCGGAGCAGCAGGCACCGGGCCCCCAGGCGGGGCGACAGGCACCGGGCCCCCAGGCGGGGCGACAGGCACCGGGCCCCCAGGCGGGGCGACAGGCACCGGGCCCCCAGGCGGGGCGACAGGCATCGGGCCCCCAGGCGGAGCGGCGGGCGCCGGACCCCCAGGCGGAGCGACAGGTCTCGGGCCCTCAGGCGGAGCGGCGGGCGCCGGACCCCCAGATGGAGCGATAGGTCTCGGGCCCTCAGGCGGAGTGGCGGGCGCCGGACCCCCAGCTGGAGCGACAGGTCTCGGGCCCTCAGGCGGAGCGGCGGGCGCCGGACCCCCAGGCGAAGCAACAGGTCTCGGGCCCCCAGGCGGAGCGGCGGGCGCCGGACCCCCAGGCGGAGCGACAGGTCTCGGGCCCTCAGGCGGAGCGGCGGGCGCCGGACCCCCAGCTGGAGCGACAGGTCTCGGGCCCTCAGGCGGAGCGGCGGGCGCCGGACCCCCAGGTGGAGCGACAGGTCTCGGGCCCTCAGGCGGAGCGGCAGGCGCCGGACCCCCAGGAGGAGCGACAGGTCTCGGGCCCTCAGGCGGAGCGGCGGGCGCCGGACCCCCAGGTGGAGCGACAGGTCTCGGGCCCTCAGGCGGAGCGGCGGGCGCCGGACCCCCAGGTGGAGCGACAGGTCTCGGGCCCTCAGGCGGAGCGGCGGGCGCCGGACCCCCAGATGGAGCGACAGGTCTCGGGCCCTCAAGCGGAGTGGCAGGTGCCGGACCCCCAGGCGGAGCGACAGGTCTCGGGCCCTTAGGCGGAACGACAGGTCTCGGGCCCCCAGGCGGGGCGGCGGGCACCGAGTCACCAGGCACAACAGTGGGCTCCGAGTCAACTGGGATGACCGCTGGCACTGGGTCAGACATTGGATCGTCTGGCTGGACAGCGGGCATCGGGTCACCAGGCATCAGGTCATTTGGCTCGACAGCGGGCACCGCGTCATCTGGCAAGGCAGTGGGCTCCGAGTCAACTGGTATGACCGCGGGCACTGGGTCAGACATTGGATCGTCTGACTGGACAGCGGGCACTGGGTCACCAGGCATCAGGTCATTTGGCTCGACAGCGGGCACCGCGTCATCTGGCAAGGCAGTGGGCTCCGAGTCAACAGGCACGACAGTGAGCACCGGGGCATCAGGTACCGGATTGTCTGGCTCGACAGCGGGCATCGGGTCACCAGGTATGACAGCGGGCACTGGGTCACCAGGCATCAGGTCATTTGGCTTGTCAGCGGGCACCGCGTCATCTGGCAAGGCAGTGGGCTCCGAGTCAACTGGTATGACCGCGGGCACTGGGTCAGACATTGGATCGTCTGACTGGACAGCGGGCACTGGGTCACCAGGCATCAGGTCATTTGGCTCGACAGCGGGCACCGCGTCATCTGGCAAGGCAGTGGGCTCCGAGTCAACAGGCACGACAGTGAGCACCGGGGCATCAGGTACCGGATTGTCTGGCTCGACAGCGGGCATCGGGTCACCAGGTATGACAGCGGGCACTGGGTCGCCAGGCATCAGGTCATCTGGCAAGGCAGTGGGCACCGCGTCACCAGGCATTGGATCGTCTGGCTCGACAGCGGGCATCGGGTCACCAGGTATGACAGCGGGCACTGGGTCACCAGGCATCAGGTCATTTGGCTTGCCAGCGGGCACCGCGTCATCTGGCAAGGCAGTGGGCACCGGGTCACCAGGTATGACAGCGGGCTCTGAGTCAATTGGCACGACAGCGGGCACTGGATCAGGTACCGGATCATCTGGATCAACAGCGGGCATCGAGTCAACTGGCCTAATAGGATCGTCGGGCTGGATCAGTTCATCCTGCTGAGTAGCGGCATCAGGCTGAATGCAGGCATCAGGCCGAGTAGAGGCATCAGGCCGAGTAGAGGCTTCAGGCCGAGTAGAGGCTTCAGGCCGCGTACAGGCATCAGGCCGCGTACAGGCATCAGGCCGCGTACAGGCATCAGGCCGCGTAGAGGCTTCAGGCTGAGGAGAGGCTTCAGGCCGCATAGAGGCATCAGGCCGAGTACAGGCATCAGGCCGAGTACAGGCATCAGGCCGAGTACAGGCATCAGGCCGAGGAGAGGCTTCAGGCCGAGGAGAGGCTTCAGGCCGCGTAGAGGCTTCAGGCCGAGTAGAGGCTTCAGGCCGAGTAGAGGCTTCAGGCTGCGTACAGGCATCAGTCTGAACCACGGAAGGCAGGCTCACCGGTTTGGATACTGGCAGGATGGTATTGGTTGGAAAGAATTTTCGCTTTTTTCTGGTTTTAACTACTGGAGCACTGCAAGTAAACGCAGGTCTGCAAACGAATGGAGCAGCTGGAGACAGAGAAGAACTGGAGGATGGAACAGGAGAGGGAGCAGTTGCTACAGAGGGCTTTTTTACAGGGTTAAAGGCAGGATAGGTGCAGCGAGTGGGAACAGGGTACTGACATGCGGTAGATAGCCAAGTATACTGGGCTGTAACTGGAGGAGCTGGTGGGAATACAGGAGTAGAGTTAGAAGCAGGACTGGGTCTTTGTAAGCTGACTGAGGCTGGGTGCAACAAATCTGTCCATGTCTGCAGTAGGGGTTGAACAAAGCTGAGTTTACACAAAGTCTGTCTGGTCAATGACTGCACTGCGTTTATACAATCTCTTAGTATCTGTGGTGAACATGTGGAATAACGCTCCAGAAAGTAACCCACATCATCCTCTAATAACCACACCAGGGACTCTACCTGGTCTGCACTAAATGGTGGCAAAAATTCATCCCTGCATTCGGGGAAACCAGATGAAACCAACTCAACACAAACCTGAATCAATGGCTGCACCATAGAGAAAACTGTGCCCTGATCTACTAGAACATGAGCGAGCCGTATACATTCTAGCAGTTCATCCCGGGTATACTCCTTCAGAGTCTGATAAGCATACTCTCTGTCATCAAGCACTAGCAGAGATAAATACTCAACCTCATCTAGATCCATCCTTCCCATCAACAAGCCAAGATGGCTTCCCTGTGCAGCCACTTCTGGTCAGGATTGGCCTTGGTGTAATGTCAGGGCTCCCAGGTATGACCAGAGGTGTGTGACTGAAGCAGGGAAACGCAGACCTCAGATATGTTATAAACAATATAATTTATTAACACTAACAGTACAAACATAAACGCAGTGCAATACTAAAACATAATACAGTGCAAACAAACCAAACCAAACCACCCACAGATAACAGTATATACAAGCAAGCGTCGTCAGGCAGGCCGGGTCAATATCAATTGGGCAGGTAGGTACAGGGGGAGCAAGCGGAGAATAGTCGGGGTCACAGGCCAGGTTCAGCAGGTAGCAAGCAGCATAGTACAGAGGGTCAGACAGAGGAATGGTCAGGGTCACAAGCCAGGATCAGAGCAGGAGAAGTCAGCAAAGGAACAGAAACAGGATGCAGGACAGATACAGGGCCCAGGACAAACACAACACCAAGGCCGAGTCTGCAAGTCTGGCCATCCCTTAAATACCCCAGCATCATCAGTTCCAGGTGTTAGCTGGCTGAAAGGTTGAGTCTCTGATTGCTGGGAGCACCCGCTGGCCAGCCCTGGTACTGCAGATCAAAAGGCAGGTGAGTCCCACCACTGCTGGCCAGTCCATTCCTAACAGTACCATTGTTCAGGTTTGGAGGACCTCCTGATTCTCTCTATGCGGTTACTGACATAAACATAAAATCGTCTCGTCTGATTGTAGATGTAACCTAAAACGACCTTACTGTCCATGTAATACTGAACTTCATCTATGTTGACACCTAGTTCTTCTTGTATGAAGTCTGCAATCTCCACTGCTAACACAGTCCCACAGAGTTCAAGTCTGGGAATAGTATGATCAGGCTTGGGGGCTAACTTAGCCTTACCAAAGACGAATCCAACGTGATTTTGCTTGTTGGGTTCTGTGACCTTCAGATAGGCGACCGCTGCTGTGGCCTCTGTGGAGGCATCCGAGAACACGTGGAGTTCCTTCTTTACGCTAGAAGTAAGTGAGGTTTTAATATAGCATCTTGGGATGTGGATCTCATCCAAAGCACACAAAGATTGCTTCCAGGCTTCCCATTTTTGCTCTTTATCGGAGGGAAGTGGGGTATCCCAATCCTTGATGGTTTCAGAAAGCTGTCTCAGTAGGGATTTACCTTGTATGGCGATGGGTGCTACAAATCCCAGCGGATCAAATAGGCTGTTTACCACTGATAGGACACCACGTTTTGTGAATGGCTTGTCTGCACAACTTATTTGAAAACCGAAGGAGTCAGCCGAGAGATCCCATCTGAGGCCCAAGCTCCTCTGCACAGGTGGACTGTCCAGTCCCAGGTTAATGTCTTTGAATGCAGGTGCATGATCACCTCGCTCGAAGGCTCTCATTACGGTTAGACTGTTTGAAGCAATTTTGTGTAGTCTAAGTTTAGCTTGGTACAACATATTTTGAGTCCTTTTGAGCAGATCGATAGCCGCTTCTTCAGTTGGTAGCGATTTGAGCCCGTCGTCCGCGTAGAAGTCTTTTTCTACAAAGTCTTTGGCATCTGTACCATACTCAGATTCCCCCTCTATTGCAGTTCTCCAAAGCCCGTAAGTCGCTACAGCTGGTGAAGGGCTGTTTCCAAACACATGTACCCTCATACGATACTCCATCATCTCTGCGTTGGTGTCATTGTCCTTGTACCACAGAAACCTGAGGAAATTCCGGTGGTCCTCTCGGACTACAAAACAATGGAACATCTGTTCAGTGTCAGCAGTGATGGCGACATGCTCTTTCCTGAATCTCATCAGCACTCCGACTAAGTTATTTGTCAAATTAGGACCTGTGAGAAGAATATCGTTAAGAGATACACCTTGATGTTTGGCACTTGAATAAAAGACAACCCTAATTTGATTAGGTTTTCGTGGATGATATACTCCGAATGAAGGCAAGTACCAGCACTCGTCGTCCTTCCTTAAGGATGGAGCTGGTTCTGCATGGTTATTACGGAATATTTTATCCATAAAGGCGACGATGTGTTCTCTCATTTCAGGCTTGCTGTTCATGGTACGCTGAAAAGAGTTAAATCTAGACAGAGCTTGTTCCCGGCTGTTCAGGAGTCTTACCCTGGTAGCTCAGAAGGGTAATGGAGAAACCCAGTGATTGGTTTCGTCTTTAAAGAACTCACTGTCCATTATCTCGACAAATTCTCTGTCCTCTACTGACAAGGCTACTTTATCGTCGTCCTTGGTTGTATGAAAGACTGATCTCCCCAAGTTGTCGGCAAAGAGGGGAGTAATGACGTCAGGTAGTTGTACGAGGCCTGGAGATTTCTCTTTCACCTCATAGTGATGAGGACACGGCTTAATGCAAGTTGTGCGTCCATCTGCACGCACGTACGTTTTGAAGGAGTCAATTCCTGGTTGATCTAAGCATACATTTCCTATGATTACCCATCCCAAGTCCAGTCTCTGGGCGTATGGTGCATAGTCAGGACCATTACACTGTTGACGCACCTTGTGTACCCTTAGATTGTCTCTGCCGAGCAGGAGTAGAATCTCGGCGTTGATGTCCATAGGTGGGATAACGTTGGCTAGGTGCCTTAGGTGAGGTTGGTGAAATGCAGCTTCTGGGGTAGGAATCTCATCCCTATGGTTGGGTATTTGATCACATTCGATCAGCGTCGGTAAGGGTATTTCCGTATCCCCACTGACAGGAGAAGCGATGAATCCTTGTGCCCTTCTGCCGCTAGTCTCTATGCGGCCCGAGCAGGTGTTAAAGGTATAGGGTTCAGATGGTCCCTTTATTCCAAAGGCTTCAAAGAATTTAGGACCTGCTAGGGACCGGTTGCTTTGGTCATCAATGATGGCATACATTTTTACTGCCTTTTCTGGTAGTCCCTCTGGGTAGACCTTGATTAGGCATATTCGGGCACAACATTTCTCGCACTGGCCCTCCCCGCATACATCCAAACATGAGCAGGAAACAGCAGTCGCTGCATTAGCGTAATTTTGGGGCTCCCCGCCATGACTTGGAGCAGGACTGGTGGTGACGGCAGTGGGTGAATCTCTGGAGAGTGAGATTGGGTGCATAGCTGAGGCATGTCTTTCACTATGACACTCCTCACACTTGATGACAGATTTACAGTCCTTAGCCATGTGCTCCAAAGAAGAGCAGCATCTGAAACATACCCCGAGCTCGGTGAGGATTTTCTTGCGCTCCTGTATGGTTTTGGATCTAAACCCTCTACATTTGTTCAGAGAGTGTGGTTTTTTATGAATGGGACATTCACGATTGAAGGTCTTATCTCCTGATGAGGTAGTGTACTGTTTACCCGTGGGTACTGCAGGAGATGGTAGGTTAGTCTTTCTAACACTCACGCTGCTCTTGAAGTCTCTGTGTTTATGCGTGATGCTTTCATACCTTGACGATGATGTTGCTGAAGCTGTAGTGTTGAACTCCAGGAAGTCGAGGCTGGGGTCATTCCTCATCTGGGACTGTTCATCAATAAACCTACAGAAGTGAATAAATGGGGGAAAGGTGACGTCATGCTCTCTTTTGTACCTTGAGACTGATGTCGCCCACTTTTCTTGCAGACTGTATGGTAGCTTCACGACAATTGGGTTCACTCCATGAGCTGTATCCAGGTAGCACAGCCCGGACAGACGAGGGTCACCCTTGGCAAGCTCCAGTTCCATGAGCAGATCACTTAAATCCTGAAGCTTCTGGACATCCTTGAGATTGATCCTTGGAACGTTCTGCAGTCTCTTGAATAGGGCCTTCTCTATTGCTTCTGCACTGCCGAAGGTACGTTCGTGTCTCTGCCAGGCGGCAGCTAGACCTGCTTCTGCTTGTCCCACGTAGACAGTTCTGAGGCTTTTGACACGTTTTGTGGAGCCTGGGCCCAGCCATTTGATCAAGAGGTCAAACTCCTGCTCTGCGGTTAGGTTGAGGTTAGCGATGGCGGCCTTGAAGGTTGCCTTCCAAGCTCTGTAGCTCTCTGCACGGTCATCAGATTTTGAGAGACTGGTGTTGATTAGCTCTCTGCTCACCATAAACCTGGCAAACTCAGACATATCTGATTTCTCACTGCTTGTGGCCATGACGACTTGTGATGCCCCTGGGGCGTATGAGCTGCCTGGCGTGAAGGGGTGAGATGCTTCCGGGTAGAATGATGTAGCTGCAGGGTTAAGCTTTCGTTTAGCCTCTGTGGATTATGATGACTGCTGCTTGAGCTGTGGAGGTAGGCCAGAAAACGCCTGATAGTGATCTTTCTGTAACAACCATCCTTGAGAGGGCACATCCGGGTAACGGTTATTAGGTTGCTCGGGTGCTGTGGGTGGCTGTGGTACCGCAGGTAGAGCTGACTTGGAGGTTTCAGTGTTGTCGGCTTGGACGGTACTGCAAACTGGGGGTGGCGCAGATACCCGATTCAGTACATAGTCACTGGTGCGGTCAACTGGATCATCTATCTCCTGTGGTAGCGAGCAGACTGGATCAAGACCTTGGCTCAATGCTTGCTCAAGTAGTCTTACTTTAGCTAATGCAATTTCCTCCTGCATCTCTGATTCAAAAATCTTTATTCGAGCCTCTGCTTCTGCTTCTGCCCTCTTGGCCTCTGCTTCTGCCTCTGCCCTCTTGGCCTCTGCTTCTGCCCTCTTGGCCTCTGCTTCTGCCTCTGCCCTCTTGGCCTCTGCCTTCTTGGCTTTTGCCTCTGCTTCTGCCCACTTGGCCTCTGCCTCTGCTCTTGCAAGAGCTTCTTTTTCTGTGAAGGAGCGTCTCGCTTTGGATTGCTCTGCGTTTATGCGGGCCTCTAGTAATCTGTTGCTCAAGGCTGAGCTTCTTGAGCACGATGATTTGTATGACCGAGAGGAATGTTTAGATGAATTTGATCTGTGTGATCTAGTTTCTTGCAAATGCGAGATACGGAGTTCCGCTTTACCTTTAACATCCAGCACCATGACGTCTCTTTGTCTGTCTATTGATTCTGCCTTGCTCAGTTCTGATAGGGCTTCATCGATATTAGAGTCTTTTAGAAAGGTTATATACCTTGTGGACAGTCTCTTGTATCTTTCTTGAGCTGTGTCCAGCCGCCCGATGGCAACTTGTAAGCTTGTGGCATCACCTGAGGAGGATTTAAGTCCGGACATGAGGGAGGAAACTCGTTCCCATTGTTCCTCCAGGTTATCACATAGCTCATCTTTCGTGGTGTGATAATTTTCAATGACCTTTACTGTCGGTTTGAGAGAGCGTCTTGGTCGTACGACTTGTTCTGCTGGAAGTGTGGATTCTGTTCCCTGCCCTTCATGATGATCAGCATCAGGTTGCATTTGCTTTAGTTCATCACTGGGGAACTGTGCAAAGTCCTTTTCGGCCATTTTGACTTAAGGTGCGCTGTCTCTTTAAGAAAATTAACTTTTGAATTGGGCGCTGAAAATCGCAGCACGGCTCCGATAGGGCACCTTGACAAAATTTCTAAGATGTTTAGAGTGAATTGCGGGGTTTTGGCGCGGCCACAACAATGTAAGGAGCGTGCATAAACAGTACTTCTATTATGCGAGCAAAGGTTAATATAGGATGTAAAGAGTGGCTTGACGAGTTGTGGAGGACTTCCAGGCAAGAGTATAGATACTGCGTATGTGCAGTGCTTCCGCATAGGCTTGTGGAACATGCACTGTAGCCGGGCAGATTTGCTGCAAGTGGGCCTGTTGCTAGGGAGATTCCTGAGTGTGGTACTGGACTCTGAGGGAATCTGTAGCGAGGTATGGACTTTAAGGCAGTTTTTGACTGTTCTGTCCCCACATGAAGGCGAATGAAGGTATAACTGATAATGGCTGTGTAACTTCCTACCTTCGTATCCAAGCAGTGGAGCAGACCGGACCGGCAGATGTTCAGGTTAGATGGATCCAAAGGTATACACGGGAATGAAATCAGCGTGGGTTTATTTGGTCCAAAATACAGCGACAAATAGTGATACAATACTGTAAGGTAGTAGAGGTATTCATGCTGTCCTGTGATATCTTTCCTGAGGCTAACTGCTGGTCAAAAACTGATGCCTTCACAAGCCCAGGGTATTGAATGTCCTGTCACACAGCTATAAAGCACATAAAAATGGCTGCAGGAAGTGACCAGAACCAAGGCTTGCCTAAAACCACGCCCAGCAGAGAAAACACTTACTAGCTATAACATGGGCATGCAGCATGCAAATTCTGGCCAGCAGATGGCAGCAACAGATCAAGACATAGAAACAAACATGGTGAAATAAGAATTGGTGATACAATGCACAGTTAAATAACAAATATGAGGGGAACAGCACAGCGCTATAAATAAAAAAAGTGCAAAAAATGTGAAAAAAAAAAAAAAAAAGTTTCTTTGTTTCTATTATAAAATTTTTCAAACAGGTAATTTTTCTCCTTCACTGATGTGCGTTGATGAGGCAGCACTGATGGGCACTGATAGGCGGCACTGATGGGCACTGATAGGCAGCACTAAAGGGCACTGATAGGCGGTACTAATGAGGTGGCGCGGATAGGCGGCACTGATAGACAGCACTAATGAGGTGTCACGGATAGGCGGCACTAATATGCAGCACTGATAGGCGGCACTGATAGGTGACACTGATGATGGGTACTGATAGACGGCACTGACTGGCATCACTGCTGGGCACTGACTGGCGGCACTGACTGGCACAACCGCTGGGCACTGACTGGTGGCACTGACTGGCAGCACTGCTGGGCTGCACTGGTGGGTGGCACTGGTGGGCAGCACTGGTGGGTGGGCACAGGTGGGTGGCACTGGTGGGTGGGCACAGGTGGGTGGCACTGCTGGGCACAGGTAGGTGGCACTTCTGGGCACAGGTGTGTGACACTGCAGAGTGGCACAGGTGGGTTCACTGCTGGGCACAGGTGGGTTCACTGCTGGGCACAGGTGGGCGGAGCTAGTGGGCGCACTGCTGGGCACAGGTGGGCGGAACTTGCGGGTGGCACTGCTGGGCACCGATCATCAGGGCACTGATCATCAGTGCCCTGATGATCGGTGCCGATCCCCGCTCTGACAACTGCCGATTCTCGGCAGTACTTTCCTCACGATCTGACAGCGTGAGGAAAGTGCAGCCGAGAACCGGCACTTGCATTTCCCTCTGATCAGCGTGTCATTGGACACCGCTGATCACGTGGTAAAAGGCCGCTGTGATTGGCCTTTTACCACATCACGTGATCAGCTGTGTCCGTAGGACACAGCGATCACGGAGATCGCCGGGTGCGCGCCCCCTGGGGCGCGCAGGAGAGTGCGTTCTGGGAGGACGTCGTATGACGTCCACTCAGAACTGGCTGGCCGCAGTGCAGCCGTCATTCGACTATCTGCGGTCGGCAACTAGTTAAGGTAGTCACTTTAACCACATCGAACTTAGTCACATGAACTATAACATAATTGTCAGGGTCCGCCTCGGCGTCTCGCCCAGCGCATGCACAGTCTCGTCAGCTTGCGCCAGGATACGGACACTAGGTCCCGGCCGGCCGCGGCTGAGGGAGACTCACGCATGCGCAGTAGGCGCCGCGAGTCCACGCTGGGTGGCCAATGACAGCGCAGGGCGCGGTATTTAAAGATGCCCTGCACTGTCACAGATTGCTGCAAGGTCTCTTCCTGTACCTGTGTTCCTGTATTCCTGTGCATGTACCATTGTTGACCCGAATTACCCTGACTACGCTCCCTTCTCCTGATTTTGACCCGGATTGCCCTGACTACGCTGCTTTCTCCTGCCCTGACCCCGGCTTGTTTTACTTCTCTGCGGACTGACCTTCTCTATACTGACCCTGCGTGTGACCTGACTATCCTTTGCCTGCCGTTTCTGTACCTCACTGCCCCCCTAGGTGACAACTGGCTAGTTTGACTACGATCCGTCCATCCATCCATCCATCCATCCATCCATCCTGTCTGGGCCTGCCGGCCTCCTCACATCTGGCTCTCCTCCTGTATCCATCCCCGGCGGTTCCCTCTGCCACGGGTGTGATTGCTCGGAGGTCGTGACCTGGTCCTGGTCTGCTTCAAGTCCATCCCCACCATCAGGGGCCCTGGTGAACATGTAGACCGGGACTTAGACTCCACGCTCTGGGTATTCCTGCCTAGTGGGCTGCCAGAGGCACCACCGGGCGGATCCGTAACAATAATATATGAGCCATCAACTGAATAGGGGGACTGATCCTGAAAAGCCCCACAGGACTTTGGGGAGACCACCAACAGGAGACACACTTGACTCAAAGTAAATGTGAAAAACAAACCTATTGAAACAATTTGAGCACATCAGCCTTCAATATATGCTCCGAGAATAGATAGTATTGTCCTTAGGTATCACGTACCTGGTGTTAGAGGCCAATGGAGAGATGGCTTCCCTTGCGGCTAAGTTCCAGACTTCCCTGGATATGGGACAGAAGGAGTCAGGTCCAAAGTAGCACGGGTCGCCTGTAGGAGTGCTTGTCAGAGGTATACCCAGGAGCACAGCTGATGCACTGGAATGGAGTCTGCAGACAGGTGGTGCCTGTGAGAGGTATGCAGGCCTTCAGGCCTTCAGAGTAGCAGAGGACCACAGAATAGTCAGTTCAAAGCCAAGTCAGATGCCAGGTTGAGATTGGAGCACACGTAGTCAATAGGATAGCCGGGGTCATACACAGGAGAGCAAGTGAGAACATCCATTAGCCAAGCCGGGGTCAGATCAGGAGTCAGGCAGAGAAGACAGGTCCAGGAACAAGCCAAATCGGTAACAGTAGATCACAGTAGCAAGGGAACACAGACAAAGGTACTAGGGAGCCAGAGATCAACCAGCAATTTGAGGGAGTGATGGACTTCCTTATAAAGGCCAAACTGGGCGTAACGTTGCGCCAGTGCGCATGCGTGTTCCGGCTCGCGCCAATGCGCATAGATTTTTACCAGTGTGCATTTCTGCAGCCATGCAAGGTACTGGCAGGTATGGAGAAAAAACAAACGCACCGGCCTAGTGCATTACCTTAACCACTTGCCGTCTGCCTGCTGTTTATAAACGTCAGGACGGTGGTACTCCAGGGGCGGGTTGCCGTTCATAAACGGCACCCGCCATTTCTAGCTGTGCGTGATCCCTGGGAGCGTGCAGCACCGCGATCCGGTGCCCGCTGTGAAAACACCGATCGTGAAACACCGATCATCGGATGGGACCTCTGTACGAGGTCCCGATCATGTGATCACTGATTAGCCAATCAGTGATCACATGCAAAGTAGTAAGCAAGATGTCACTTGTGACATCATTGTTTACTACGTGTGAAATCTGGGAATGATCACAGAGGTCACATGGAACAGCCGTGTACCATGTGACAAGCTGTGACCAATCACAGCTCACTCAGTATTTCTCTATGGTTGCAAGAATGCAGCCAGAGAGAAGGAGAAATGATTGATTTTACAGCCCCATGAGTTGTCAGTCCGCCCCTGGTGCCACCATTTTGGATGTGTTGTCAACAGACTCCGATGGGTTACTCAAGTGACAAACTTTAGTACTTCCCTTCACTCCTCCCTTAGCAGCTACATAAAAGGATATGTAGAGAGGTGAAGGGAGGGATGGAGGAGCTGGACCAGCACAGAAAGTAATCAGACACTTCCAGAAGAGGAGAAGACTATGACAGGCAAGGAGTGGGGGTACTGTGTTAGGGCTCTTTGACCCTAGGTTTACATCTGTGTGGGTGGTGCCACTGCGGATCCGCACGAAAATCCATGCAGCCGCACAGAGGAATCTGGACCCGCAGGCGGGTGCCATTATTTCTAATGGCACGCTGCCCACACTGGAAAACGCAACCGTACTGGGAACCGAAGTTCCCGTGTGGGCTGTGTTTTCCAAAGAAGTGCAGGGACTTCTTTCCTGCGTGTCACAGGCACGGGAGCCCATTCAAACGAATGGGCTCTTGTGCCCGTGCAAAATGTGGCCCGCACGGCCGCATAGATGGGAACCGGGGGTCAAACAGGATTGGGGGAGGGGGGTGTCCCACGTGAATTCTAACATTACAGCCTGACAAGGCTATACACAAGCAAAGCATTGTGGCTGCAGAATTTTTTACTTGGGCTCCAGGATTTGACAGGCGGCACCACCTGTCAAATGTAGACATTGAAGTCAATTGGTCCGTATCGCAACAAGCCCAACATTTGGTCTTTTATGGGTTCCCTTCCACACAGCATACCTCATTTTTAAAAATGATTTCTTACCCTATAGGCCCCTTTCTGACCGGGCAAGCCCGTCAGCGGATCCACTTGCTGAGTGGCGGATCTGTCTGCTGATCCCTGCTGAGCAAGCAGATGACAGCTCCGTGTCTGCTCCACTTATGCAGAGTAGACACACACAGCCC
The DNA here is from genome assembly GCF_062004578.1 of Staurois parvus. Taxonomy (NCBI): domain Eukaryota; kingdom Metazoa; phylum Chordata; class Amphibia; order Anura; family Ranidae; genus Staurois; species Staurois parvus. The sequence goes on along the minus strand of NW_028318560.1, from coordinate 195,352 downwards.
ACTGTCCTCTATGAATATACAAAGACAAAAAGGGATTTGTAACCCCTTGCCTACAGGGCACTTATACCCCTTCCTGCCCAGCACAATTTTCAGCTTTCAGCGCTGTCGCACTTTGAATGACAATTGCGCGGTCATGCAACACTGTACCCATATGAAATTTTATCATTTTTTTGAGACAGATAGAGCTTTATTTTGGTGGCATTTAATCACCTTGGGGTTTTTCATTTGTTGCTAAACAAACCAACAACAACTGAAAGTTTTGAAAAAAAACGTTTTTTCTTAGTTTTTGTTATAAAATTTTGTAAATAAGTAATTTTTCTCCTTCACTGATGTGCGCTAATGAGGCTGCAGTGATGGGCACTGATAGGCTGCATTGATAGGGACTGATAGGTGGCACTGATGGGCACTGATGAGGAGGCACTAGTAGGTGGCACTGATGGGCATTGACAGGCATCACTGATGGGCACTGAAAGGCAGCACTGATAGGCTGCACTGATAGGCAGCACTGACTGGCACTGTTAGGCAGCACTGATAGGTTGCACTGATTGGCACTGATAGACGGCATTGACTGGGACTGATAGGTAGCACTGATTGGCAGCACTGATAGGTGGCACTGACTGGCATTGATAGGTAGCACTGACTGGCACTGATAGGTGACACTGAAAGGCAGCTCAGATGGGCACTGATATGTGGCATTGATGTGCACTGGTAGGCACTGATATGTGGCATTGATGGGCACTAACAGGTGGCACTGCTGGGGCTACACTGATCATCAGGGCACACTGATCATCAGTGCCCTGATGATCAGTGTACATGTCCCCTGCGAGGAATGCTGATTACCTGCTCTCCTCTCCTCTGTCAGCGTGACAGCTGGTGAGGAGAGAAATGCCAATAACCGGCATTTCCCTGTTTACATGTGATCAGCTGTGATTAGACACAGCTGATCACATGACCGAGCCGACATCTTCGGCTCTTTCCGTTGATCGGTGATCCACTGTGTCCGAGGGACACAGCGCACCGCCGATCGACACGCTGCGCGCCCCCCGAGCCACGCATGCGCGGTTAGAGTGGGAGGACGTCATATGACTCCTCTTAAACTGAGAGAACCACCTTGCGTCCGTCATTTACTTATATGGCAGGAGGCGGTTAAGGTGCTCTAGAAATTTCAAACATTTGATGTTGTATTAAAATCATGCAAAATTTTATTACAGTGTTATCATATAACAAAAAACGACATCACGTTGGTAGCTGTAAAGCGTTAAAACCAACAAAGTGCTCCATGCGGCTTAGCATTCACAATGCAACATTTCCCATTCGACGTGTTCCACCAATTTTTGGCTTCTTCAGGAGATTTACAGATAATTACATATAATTAAAATAAAAGTATAACAACAAACAAAGGCAATTAACAATAATACAAAACGAGTGCATAAGTCATCAGTACATATTAGTCAATACGCCAACTGGATATAGGTTTTATAGGGTTAACCTGCCAGGGCCGTTCTTACCAGGTGTATCTTCATTCAAAAAACACAGCAAACAAGCATCCACTCTCTTGTCCCCAGGAGAGTCCAAAATGGGCCAAAAGAGAGAAAGGAAGCTGCAACCTGCCAGTACGGACCTCCCTGCTAGCAAACACATCAACACCTAAGTACAACAAAGTGAATAAAACAACAAAGTGAAGAGAAAAAAAAAATATATATATATATACATACATATAATCAGACAAAAAATGCCCTACAGTTGCAAGAAAAAGTATGTGAACCCCTTGGGATTACGTGGAGTTTTGCATGAATTGGGCATAAAATGTGCTCTGAACGTCATCTAAGTCACAACAATAGAAGAACACAGTCTGCTGAACATAATACTACACAAACATTAGATGTTGCCATGGTTTAATTGCACATAACATGTAAACATTCACAGTGCAGGGAGGAAAAAGTATGTGAGGCCCTAGCTTAATGACTTCTCCCAGAGCTAATTGGAGCCAGGAGTGAGCCAACCTTGACTCCAATCAGTGTGATGATATTGGATGTGTTGCTGACAGCTGTCCTGCCCTTAAAAAACACACACCTGTTTTGGGTTTACTGGTTTCAAGAAGCACTGTCTGATGTGAACCATGCCTCGCAGAAAAGAGCTCTCAGAAGACCTACGATCAAGAATTGTTGACTTGCATGAAGCTGGAAAGGGTTACAAAAGTATCTCCAAAAGCCTTGATGTTCATGTCCACGGTAAGACAGACTGTCTACAAATGGAGAAAGTTTAGCACTGTTGCTACTCTCCCTAGGCGGGGTCGTCCTGTAAAAATGACTGCAAGAGCACAGCGCAGAATGCTGCATGAGGTAAAGAAGAATCCCAGAGTGTCAGCTAAAGACCTACAGAAATCTCTGGCACATGCTAACATTTTTGTTGACACATCTACAATAAGGAAAACATTAAACAAGAATGGAGTACATTGGAGGACACCACGGAGGAAGCCATTGCTGTCCAAAAAGAATATTGCAGCACGTTTGAAGTTTGCAAAAGAGCACCTGGATGTTCCACAGCACTACTGGCAAAATATACTGTGGACAGATGAAACCAAGATTGAGTTGTTTGGGAAGAACACACAACACTATGTGTGGAGAAAAAAAGGCACAGCACACCAACATCAAAACCTCATCCCCACTGTAAAACATGGCGGAGGGAGCATCATGGTTTGGGGCTGCTTTGCTGCCTCAGGGCCTGGACGGATTGTTGTCATTGATGGGAAAATGAATTCCAGAGTTTATCAAGACATTTTGCAGGAAAACGTACGACCATCTGTCCGCCAACTGAAGCTCCGCAGAGGATGGGTGATGCAACAGGACAATGACCCAAAGCATACAAGTAATTCAACAAAACAATGGCTGCAACAGCACAGAATACGCCTTCTGGAGTGGCCCAGTCAGAGTCCTGACCTCAACCCCATTGAAATGCTGTGGCATGACCTTAAGAGAGCGATTCACACCAGACATCCCAAGAATATTGCTACACTGAAACAGTTTTGTGAAGAGGAGTGGTCCAAAATGACTCCAGATCGTTGTGCAGGTCTGATCTGCAACTACAGGAAACGTTTGGTTGAGGTTATTGCTGCCAAAGGAGGGTCAACCAGTTATTAAGTCCAAAGGTTCACATACTTTTTCCTCCCTGCACTGTGAATGTTTACATGTTATGTGCAATTAAACCATGGCAACATCTAATGTTTGTGTAGTATTATGTTCAGCAGACTGTGTTCTTCTATTGTTGTGACTTAGATGACGTTCAGAGCACATTTTATGCCCAATTCATGCAAAACTCCACGTAATCCCAAGGGGTTCACATACTTTTTCTTGCAACTGTACACCTACCACCGAGAGATGAAGAAAAATGCATAAACTCATAGGCAAACTTACTCACCTCAAATGATCCAGGGCTTGTATCACCAACTAGTTACCCCAAGGGACACAGGGAAGGACAGCACCAAGCACCTATGTAAACCCTTGAATTCCAATAGAAAGAGTATATATATATACATATGGACCACCTGCCCGTTTCCATCCAACTGTCATCTGATGTGCCAAATAGATAGAGAAAGCACCCCCATTCGTTGTTTTTAGCAGACAGGATCAGATTGGACGCAGGCGGGTGTAAACAGACCCATGTCCATTTACATCCGCTGCCCCGTAGAGAGCAATGAAGCATCCAATCAGGTCTGCTTGAATAACACACTGGCATATGGCCTCTTATAGTCGTTGCCTGTGCTGGCCCTGGATCCGTGACTCTTCTAGTCTTCCTTTCTTCCATGTTTTCTCCCTGAATCTTTCTTCCTTCCTTTTTTCTTTCTATATTCTTATATTTTCTTTTTTATCAGTTTGGGTTTTTTTCCTGCATATTCTGAGCTGATACTTCCCGGTAGGGGTTTTCCTCTTAGTTTTTTTTTTGGGGTAATATGATAGATTGCTGCTGCTACTATTTGGTTCGGCTTTTTGCCGTCCCTCCTTGGTGTCATTGGATGTTCCGTTATTTGGCTAATACACCCTGCTGACTTGTATCTGCTTATGTATGTTATTGTTCTGCCCCTGCGTGGGCGTATCATGAGCTTGTTGTATTCTAAAAACAAAAACTTCTTTAATAGAAATATTGAAATAGAAAAACACTCCGTAAGACCTGATTGATCTGTCACACTAGAAAAGATTAGGACAGGCTCAGATTACTCTCATTACATACAATGGTAAACCTCATCTTCTAAATTTTAGCCCTTTTAAGGACTGTTCAAATCTAGTTTACAACTGATAATGAGATCTGCCAGCACACTACAGACAGGGTTAATTATGACGAACACAGTTCCCCAACCTCTTCATAAATATAGAGAACTAAGGGCTTTTCCACTGCTTGAGCTGTCAGAAAAGAGCATCTGAAATGGTAAGTAGCAATTTTTATTTATTTATACTCCAAAGACATGCTAGTAGGTGAATTGGCTCCTGTCTAAATTGGCCCTAGTATGTGTATGTATGAATGTGAGTTAGGGACCTTAGATTGTACACCCCTTGAGGGTTGGGGACAGGGGCGGACTGACAACTCATGGGGCCCCTGGGCAATAGGGGATCATGGGGCTCCTGTGTCCTTGCCCTAACTCAAAAAAGCCTATGAAAAAGGTACCAGGGGCATCTCATGGGGCCCCCTACTGACCCGAGTTTCCAAATGGTCAGTCCGCCCCTGATTGGGGGCTGATGTGAATGTACAATATATATGTAAAGTGCTGGGTAAATTGATGGTGATATATAAGTACCTGAAATAAATAAATAAACAAACAAATAAATAAATAAATTTATTATTTAAATCAATTTCTTTTTTTTATTCGTTTTTTTTTTCTTATTTCCAAAGGAAGATAAAAACGATAAAAACATATATAATAGGCAACAGCGGAGTATAATCATCCAATATAAAGACAAAATGTTACAAACATGTCCTCCACATGCGATATATGATAGAAGACTAATGTATGAATATCAGCACCATTCCAGATAAAGAACCGAACGTTACAGATAAACGAGTCCAACAACATTGACATGAAAAAAGACAGGGCACATTTTTAATTTTTCTTTTTCAGTTATTCTATGTGAATTAGGACATGTAACAAATTCAAGGTATTTGTGATCCCAACTTGGTGGCAAATGCGCTTCAAGTTCCTGGTGGCTGTAGAAAGTTGTACTGAAGAGAGGCACTGGACCCAAGAGCTACTACTGGGGGACTACTGGGGACAAAATGATACTTGTGTAATTTCTTATTCATTTTATACATTTACATTTCTTCTTCGGTTAGAAAACCTGTAGACTAATACACATCAGCCCCTATGTTATCAGTCATGAAAAGATAAGTTTGAGTGGAAGGTGGTCACATTTGTGAAACCTCACCTATAGCAGGTCCAGATGCTGTTGATGGTAGAAACTAATCTCCGAAGATAACCAAGCAAGATCCATGGGCCAGCTTCTAGTGCTCTGTGCTGCTCCTACTAAACTAATAAAGAAATATTTCTAATACATAAATGCATGGACATCCAGACAGGTTCATGATTCTATTGGCCTGAGTGCAACTTGATGAACAGTGATAGAGAGGTCATGTTTTTAAAAGCTTGAGAGAACCCTATGTTGACTTTGTAGTGTGTGATGGTTGCATGTCTTCCTCAAGATCAGATGGTTGTGTGAGCTCTGAGGAAGAGGGTTTACCCTCAAAATACATCAACATCTGCTCTGCATTGGGTGTCATTTTTGCCTATCTAGAACTTCAAATTGAGGCTACAGCTGGGAGTCAACTTTTGTTTTTTGTCATGTGCCTCACACTCATCTAGCTTTATGAGTTTATTCGTCTGTGTTTTACATTTTAATAAATAGTACCATTGGTAATTCACTGGGCTGGGGCATCCTTCTTGGTTTGTGTTGTCTAGAGCAGGGGCGGACTGACAACTCATGGGGCCCCGGGCAATAGGGGATCATGGGGCCCCTGTGTCCTTGCCCAAACTCAAAAAAGCCAATGAAAAAAAGGTACCAGGGGCATCTTATGGGGCCCCCTACTGACCCCGGGCCCTCGGGCAGTGCCCGAGTTTCCAAATGGTCAGTCCGCCCCTGGTCTGGAGTTTGGGACCCCCCCTTTCTGACAAGGGTTGCAAAGCTTGGAGGCTACCTAGTGACCTGTGGAAAATCCAAGCCTACAAGAATATCCACTGAGTTATCTCCAGTGTGCCACTGTGATTTATTGCACTTCAGCACAGTAGAGTCATCTTAGTGTATGCATTGGATGGTTGTGTGTTCAAACCACATTACGCTCACTATCTATTTTAAAGACAAATTGGTTGGTTGTGAAACCTTGCCATAGAAGGGGCACATCTGATGGTAGTAATTAATTAGCCATGTGCGTTTGAATAGTTTTTTTGATAAAAATTTGATTCTTGGATATATATGAATCTTCAAAAGGGCATAGTAACGAATGTCAACAAATCCGAAAAAAGTTACAACAAAATTATTAAATGCACTCCTCACTCCATCTTCATCCGACTCACCTGTTGACCAGGCTATCCTATATTTAAGGACTGACTCAGTCACCATGCCAAGCCTCCTACCTAAGGAGTGGCCAGATTCCCCTAGGTATGCAGACCAGACCCTCCTTACCCCTGCCCACTGGCTTCTGGAAACTTTTCCAAGTTTCTAGAGCAGGGGGAGGTATCAGATAACCAGGGGCGGACTGACAACTCATGGGGCCCCCGGGCAATACGGGATCATGGAGCCCCTGTGTCCTTGCTCAAACTCAAAAAAGCCTATGAAAAAGGTACCATCTCATGGGGTCCCCTACTGACCCCAGGCCCTCGGGCAGTGCCCGAGTTTCCAAATGGTCAGTCCGCCCCTGCAGATAACCGACCTCCAGCCTTAACCTGAAGTAACCTCGATGAGCCACTCCCAGGCTGACTCACACCCAGGCTTATAGCAAGCCTCTAACTAAACAAAAAACCTATATTACACTAAAGGGCGTTACATGTGGCTTATGGAACTTTTCTTTCCTTGTATCGGAATTTGGAGCTGAAGCGAGCTCCATCCTCGTTGCATCGGCTGATTACAGAAGAGGACCTGGTTCTCTTCTAGTATTGGTTCATGGGGGAAAAATGGTTAAAACAATTGCCTTTTTCAGATTTGGATGGCTTAGAAACCCTGTCAAGTTTTTATAGGGACCTTAGACTGTAAACTCCTTGAAGGCAGGGATTAATGTACAGTATGTAAAGTGCACCATAAAATGTCAGCACTATACATATGCCTGTAATAAAAGAAATGTATATAAGTCAAGCTATTTTTCTACTGAATAGAGTACGAGATGTTTAAAACCCTCGTCAGGTTTTTTAAAAAAAAAAATTATTTTGCTGTCTTTGTTCCTTTGAGCGATTTTCCTTCAGTTCCCAGCCCAGAGACACAACAGGAGGGGAATAGAGATCTCCCCACAGCAAGTGGAATTCTCCTCTAAGACAGTTGTCACTGAAACAGATATCCCCTTTGGAAGGTTTTCTATTTTATGCTGTTCTGGCAACAACTGTAAAATTTTACATCTGATGTACAGTATGAGTGATACCTCTGGTCCAGTAGAAGTGAGGCTTGGTTGTGATGGATATACAATGGAGTTTGCCTTCCTTCAAAGGAGTTGTTCTGTAATGAAGACCTTACCTTACCTCAAGGCTTAAGCAAAGGATGTTATTAGTTTAGCACCCTTCTAATTTAGCTAGGGGGAGCTAGTTAGTTTTCTTTTTGCAGAGGTTGAGTAGCAGCCTGGGATGAGTCATCCAGGGATGAGTCAACCAGGTTACTCTAGGTTAGAGCTAAGGGCTTTGCAGATCAGTTCTCTCATACCTCCCCCTGCTCTAGAAGCTTGAGATATGCATGTTCAAAAGACTCTGGCCAATCCCCAAGCAGAAGGCTTGGCAGGGAGGCCCTTAAGTGTGAGAGAGTCTGATCAGCAGGGAGTAGTGTGCCGGGTGGAAGATGGAGTGAAGGCTGGAGAGTGGAGCCTCAGAGGGGCTTACCTACAGGCAGGAACTGAAAAGTTGATCTCTCAGCCTCATCCGTCCCCTAAGAGAGAACAGCCTGTGGAGCAGGGAAGGAGCCAGCCCGGCATAAGGCCTGAAGGCAGGCACCAACCCGGCAAGCTCACAGGAGAAACAAAGTGAGTAATCCTGCACCCCCCTGGGCCAGATCAGGGGAGAGGGCAGTCAGGTGGAAAACCCAACTCGCTTCTCATCTGGAGCTATTTTGCTAAGTGGCAATTTCTGGGTCCTCTTGCCCAGGAATACCCTCAGGTTGCTGGGTGAAGAGGAGGATTCATCTAGAGTCTGAGGAGGTACGACAGAGAGCTGGAATGCTCTCAAAGGAGAGACTATTGTGTCTACATCTTTGTACATACTTGCTAAGGAGTTTGTCCTCAAGTTTACAGTTCCCTTGGACGTCCCATGCATCCCTCAACCCCATCCAAATTCAAAACCCCTTAAAAAAAACATCAAAATCAAGCTCAAGGACTGTTTACTGACTTCAGCATGCAATTATGGAAGAAAATGCATGTTGCCTGGCTGTGCAGAGCTTTAGGGGAATCCAAAAACTCAGCCACTCCTAAGGGGGTAGTGCTACATTAGAATCACAGTGAGATTCAGTAGGAGGCCAATGTTAGGGCTTGGTAAAGACTGTCAAATCTGAGCAGCACTATGAGCTTCCAGCTGGGTACAGTGAACGGATAAATAGAGAAGGTGAATGTCCTCAAGGGAGACACAACAATGTAAACTTGACAGCTGTTCAAATCCTACCCTACACCATCCAAAATTTAAAAAAAAGAAAGGTTTTATTTTTAGATACAATTAAAGGTACCTCTAACTCCACTGTCTCAGTGAGTACTTTGATTCCTGGTTTCCAATCACCTGCTCAAATACAGTTGACCTAACATGTTGGCCAAAACACTACTGGGCCATGGAAAAGCCACTTCAAACCAGTGGAGGTCTGCCTTTTAGGTAAAAACTTGCCAGAGAAGTACACAGCTGGAGATGTGAACCAGGAGGTTTAACGAAGAAAGCTCCCAGTTCTGTACTCATGGTCTCCAGTTTGTCTACATATATTAATAAGATCAGCTCCCAAAAGCTGCTGTGTCAGAAGGGGGAGGAAAAACTAGACTCGTAGAATTATAGGCACCTATCCGGTAGCCTGTGGCTTCAATATCTCTCAGTTCCAGCACTGCAGCCTCCATTGGTCCCTCTGGCATTAAACTTGCCTGGGAATGTCAGATGCCAGAGTCCAGTGCTGTGCTCTGTGGTTCCATCCTCTGACTTCTATGTCACTGCTGAGAATGGCACAGGGTTTGGAGGAAGGAACCACAAGGACACAGGCAGAGCCAGGATAAGGGATGGGCAGGAATGGCAGCTGCCCTGGGCACAGCGGAGCAAGGAAACAGACAATGGACACAGGACAGTAAACCCATTGTATGGCATGCATTAACATTTGGAGAGGGGGTGCAGTTCCACATTCTTGCCCTGGGCACTACAACTTGTCCCAGTACTGCACATTATTATTATTATACAGTATTTATAAAGCGCCAATAGTTCGCTCAGCGCTGTACATTACAAAGGGGGACAGACCATGTGACAGAACAATAACAATACAATGCAAAACATGAGGGGATCGAGGGCCCTGCTCTTTCGAGCTTACAATCTAGGAGGGAGGGGATGGTGGCACAGGAGGAGATAGCTGTAGGGGATGGAGTGGTAGGAAGAGTGGAGGAGGTCGGCAAGTTAGCAGGAGGTGGGGTAGGCTTCCCTGAAGAGATGGGTTTTCAGGGTGCGCCTAAAGGAGAGGAGAGTAGGTGATAATCTGATGGGTTGGGGCAGGGAGTTCCACAGTATGGGTGACACCCTGGAGAAGTCCTGGAGGCGGGCATGGGAGGAGACCAGGGAACTAGAGAGGAGGTCTTGTGAGGAGCGGAGTGTGTGTGCTGGGTGGTACTTGGATATTAGGTCAGTGATGTAGTTCAGGGCAGTATGGTGGACAGCTTTGTACGTCAGTGTTAGGATTTTGAATTTGATCCGTTGCGCAATCGGAAGCCAGTGGAGGGATTGGCAGAGGGGGGTGGCGGAGATGGAGCGGTTGGAAAGGTGAATGAGTCTGGCAGCCGTATTCAGGATCGACTGAAGCGGGGATAGCCAGCGGTGAGGCAGGCCAGTGAGAAGGAAGTTGCAGTAGTCGAGTCGTGATATGATGAGGGAGTGGATGAGCTGTTTAGTGGTTTCTGGGGTTAGGAACGGCATCTAAACACCAAAGACAACAGAGGCTGCAGCGCTAGAACAGAAGGAATGTAGGAGACATGGTCCAGCGGAGTTCTTCTGGTGTTAGGATCTGTGTAGAGACTTGGCAGGGTCAATTGCACTTTGATGCCAGTTCAAAGTGCAGTTCCATGCAATTGATAACACATTTTTAAAAAAGCTTTATTCAAAAACAATACATAAATACTTTATGACATAAATAATAAAATCTTCAGGATATAATGTGCAAATAATAAAATGAATCTTACATGTGAGTGGGAACTACCCTAAAGTTGATTTCAAACCAGAATTTCTCCACTTATCAGTCTGAGTGCTGCTGTGTAGGGCATGAGAAGAGGCTAGGACAAGGCAGATTCAGGTACTAATGTTAGTAAAATTAGATGTAATTATCTTTTAAGTAATTTTTAAAAGAATATGCAACTCAAATTATGCATTTATACCTCTTTGGAGTGCAGTCTAAACATTTTAACATTGGCCCAAGTCTGTTTCCCAAGAGTCACAAAGATGCTTGTTCAGTTTATAGTGCCAGAAGAAGAGCACTCAATGGAAAGTCCAATGACATAGAGCAACCAGTCAAAATTTACTTGTGGATTTTCACACCACCACAAGATGGATTCTGATTATTGGTGACTTTGGTCCTGAATAAAACCAGCAGTCTTTAAAATTGCAAAAAGAAAATAAAAACAACAGCACCACTATGTACCCAAGACGTTCAAGGAAATCTGTAATGAGAAAACCATGGAAGCTACCATCACTAGCCTCTTTGTCTTAGAAGACTAGTTGTCTGGCTATTATGCTGACATTCATGCTACAACACTTACAGCCACTTGCCTGAAACATGTAAGCCGATAAGGATGTCTGACTTTTCTCTGTCTTTCATGGTCTCCATACACCATATGACCCAAAGTTGGAGAATGGATTTCTGACCTTCATACCTACTATATGGTCAAAGATTGTGGACACCTCTTCAAAGAATTGAGTTCAAATGTTTCCAGTAAAGGGTTGAAATGACATTTCCACAATTTGGCACTTCCAACCTTGTGACAACAGTTTGGGGAAAGTCTTTTTCTGTTCCAGCATGACTTTGCCCTGTATGCAAAGCCAGCTCCATAAAAACATGGTTTGACGAGGTTGCTGTGGAAAAACTCAAGTGGCCTTCATACAGCCCTGACCTACAGTGCCTTGTAAAAGTATTCATACCCCTTGAAATTTTCCACATTTTGTCATGGTACAACCAAAAACCTAAATGTATTTTATTGGGATTTAATGTGATAAACCAACACAAAGTGGCTCATAATTGTGAAGTGGAAGGAAAAATAAAAATATAAAAGTGTGGCGTGCATTTGTATTCAGCCCCCTTTACTCTGATAACCCTAACTAAAATTTAGTGGAATTAATTGCCTTCAGAAGTCACCTAATTAGTAAATAGAGTCCACTTGTGTGTAATTTAATCTCATTATAAATTCTGCTGTTCTGTGAAGCCCTCAGAGGTTTGTTAGAGAACATTAGTGAACAAACAGCATCACAAAGGCCAAAGAACACACCAGACAGGTCAGGGATATCGTGGAGAAGTTTAAAGCAGGGTTAGGTTAAAAAAAAAATATCCCAAGCTTTGACCATCTCACACAGCACTGTTCAATCCCTCATCTAAAAATGTAAAGAGTACGGCACAACTGCAAACCTACCAAGACATGGCCGTCCACCTAAACTGACAGGCCGGGCAAGGAGAGCATTCATCAGAGAAGCAGCCAAGAGGCCCATGGGAACTCTGGAGGAGATGCAGAGATCCACAGCTCAGGTGGGAGAATCTGTCCACAAGACAACTATTAGTCTTGCACTCCACAAATCTGACCTTTATGGAAGAGTGGCAAGAAGAAAGCCATTGTTGAAAGAAAGCCACAAGAAGTCCCTTTTGCAGTTTGCGAGAAGCCATGTGGGGGACACAGAAAACATGTGGAAGAAGGTGCTCTGGTCAGATGAGACCAAAATTTAACTTTTTGGTCTAAAAGCAAAACGCTATGTTTGGGAGAAAACTAACACTGCACATCACCCTGAACACACCATCCCCAACGTGAAACATGGTGGTGGCAGCATCATGTTGTAGAGATGCTTTTCTTCAGCAGTTACAGGGAAGCTGGTCAGAGTTGATGGGAAGATGGATGGGTTCAAATACAGGGCAATCTTAGAAGAAAACCTGTTAGAGTCTGCAAAAGACTTGAGACTGGGGCGGAGGTTCAGCTTCCAGCAGGACAACAACCCGAAACATCCAGCCAGAGCTACAATGGAATGGTTTAGATCAAAACATATTCATGTGTTAGAATGGCCCAATGAAAATTCAGACCTAAATCCAATTGAGAATCTGTGGCAAGACTTGAAAATTGCTGTTCACAGACGCTCTCCATCCAATCTGACAGAGCTTGAGCTATTTTTAAAAGAAGAATGGGCAAAAATGTCCCTCTCTAGATGTGCAAAGCTGGTGGAGACATCCCCAAAAAGACTTTTAGCTGGAATTGCAGCAAAAGGGGGTCTTACAAAGTATTGACTCCGGGGGGCTGAATACAAATGTACACCACACTTTTCACAGATTTAGTTTGAAAACCATTTATCATTTTCCTTCCGCTTCACAATTATGTGCCACTTTGTGTTGGTCCATCACATCAAATCCCAATAAAATACATTTAAATTTTTGGTTGTAACATAACAAAATGTGGAAAATTTCAAAGGGTATGAATACTTTTTAAAGTGAAATAAATCCTACTGAACACTTTTTGTGTGAAATGGAACACTGATTTTGAGCTTGGTCTTCTCTTCCACCATCACTAGCTGACCTCACAAATGCTCTTAGGGCTGGGTAGGCAAGAATTTCCATGGACACCCTCCTAAATGTTTCTAAAAGCCTTTCTGAAGATTGGAGGTTGCTATAGGTGTTTATGAATGGGTTGGCCAACAAGCACATACAGATGTGATTGTCAGATGTCCACAAACTTTGGTGGTGTGGTGGTGGTGTACTTGTTCTGGGCCATTAAAAAATATTAAAACCAGAAAAGTCAACGTAACAGACAAACAACTGACATTTTCACAAGGAAGTTAGTAATGCTACCCCCCCCCCCCCATGCGTCTCTTAGAACAGGTTAGCTTTAAAGTTTAATGCTACTTAAGATATCCATCTTGAACAATTTCTGAAAATTGCTGTTCCTTTCTTAAATAAAAATATTATGCAATCACTTTTCCAGTAAGTCTCAATTTCCACCTTTTCAAAAATCTTCAAAGTCACGTAAAGGATGATTTTGTGGTGGCGAGGTCTAGTCAGTTAGGAGACAAGCCAAAGCAGTGGTGGATCAAAATTAGTATGAGGTTTATCTGTCTGTCCCATTTAACCTCAGTTGAGTTTCCGACACATAGCTTGTCATTTACCGATCTGTTGAAGATAAACGTATCATTATTTCAACGCTGTTGAGGCCGTTGGTTTATGTTTCTCAATTGACAGTTCAGACAACTCAATGAATCTAGCTTTCCCCACCTTCATTTCTTCTTTCACAACATTTTTCATAGTCTCAGATGTAAAGTAATACAAGAATGGGTCAAGAACTGTATTGGTGCAGGCTACCAGTAGAGTGATACCATAGGCTTTGTCCAGATAGCAGGATTCTTTTTTAACCTGATAGATGAGCAGAACAGTGTGATAGGGGAGGAAGCAAAGCAGGAAGATTAATATGTTGGCAGTCAACATACGAACAACTTTCACCTTGTTAATCATCCCTTCTTGAACCACTTGACTATGTGTCATCGCTTTCAACAAGGCCACCGAGCTAAATGTAATGACTGCAGCAGGAATTATGAAACCAGTCGTAAGAGATCCTATGGTGGTGATTGGCTTAGTAACAAATGGTGGTTTCCCATGAAGGCAGTTTCCAATGAAGGCTTCAGTGCTGTTGTTGGGGCTATTAACAGATAGCAATGGAAACACGAAACAGGCAACTATATTGAATAGCCACACACCAGCACAAATCCAACATGCACTCTGACGAAGACGTCGGGAACGAAGAGGATAGCACACAGCCAAACATCTATCAAAGCTGATACAGGTCAATAAGAAGATACTGCCATACATGTTGAGGAGGAGAAACGAACCAGCGATTTTACATGGCAAAATGGTTAGATCCGATGAATTATTTGAGAGGGTGTAACCATAGATGCGTAGAGGCAAAGTGATCACCAATAAGAGGTCCGCAAAGGCAAGATTCTTCATGTAGATAGTCGTGGGGGATCGTTGTTGTGGGAGGTGGCACAAGAAATAGATGGCAAGCATGTTGAAGATTAGACCCAGTACGGCAATGACTGAGTACCCACTCAGGTACACAGCTGGGCTGACTTCAGAGCAGTTGCTGCTGTTAGCCATTTGTGTTCCAGAAGTGATCAATGTTTCTTATACTTCAGAAGGATGTGGTTGAGCTGTCCTTTTTCCTCAGACCTAGAGAAAAAAAAGCCATTAGAGTACTCCACTATGATCAGTCTCTTAGTAGCTCAACATCTCTATTCCTTCCAACATATTGTTCAAGGTGTCTCCATTGATCTCCTATCTGCTAGCTACCTTCTTGATGCATTCAAGTGAACCTGTATTTTGCCCATGTACGGCAACGCAACAGGTTTAATTAATGGTGGCTGGAAAAGGTTTTCTATTGTGTCTGTACAACCATGACCTGGCACAGTGGTTGGCTCCAGATATTTGGTATGGATGCAGGGGCGGACTAACAACTCATGGGCCCCCCGGGCAATAGGGGATCATGGGGCCCCTGTGTCCTTGCCCAAACTCAAAAAAGCCTATGAAAAAGGTACCAGGGGCATCTCATGGGGCCCCCTACTGACCCCGGGCCCTCGGGCAGTGCACGAGTTTCCAACTGGTCAGTCCGACCCTGTATGGATGAAACAATTGCCATCTCATGTTTATGGGTGGTTTTAAACATGCAGAAGGCCCATCCTCATTGATTTTTATCATTCTTCACCTGCAAGAATACCAGTAGAAGACTGGATTTGGGGCAATGGGGCATTTCCCCTTTAGGTCAATACAAATATATGTTGGGCTACTGATATGGAGAGGAGATATTATTCAGAACCCAGAGTGGAAAGGTGTTGGGCGTTATATAGCTCAGGGTTCCCGCCTAGACAGTCAATGCTAAAACAATGATAAGCATTATCTGTAATGATGGCATGATATTTTATTTTGTATTGTATTTAGGTGCGTCTATATCATTTTCACAGGGGCCGCAGTCATCTGGTCTAGCTCAAAGTACTATATCAGTTACAATTCATCCCTGTCACAATGAACACTACTACAGTAGCACTGCACTTTTTATGTGGTCCATTTTCCATCCATGGCCAGGTGGTAGTGTTCGTCTCCTAGGA
The DNA here is from genome assembly GCF_062004578.1 of Staurois parvus. Classification (NCBI taxonomy): domain Eukaryota; kingdom Metazoa; phylum Chordata; class Amphibia; order Anura; family Ranidae; genus Staurois; species Staurois parvus. The sequence continues at coordinate 179,616 of NW_028318560.1, read as the reverse complement.
TAAAAGTTCTCAGTTCTCCCCAGAATACCAATCACATCTGCAATATGAGTGTATTATGCCATTTCTAAAAAAATAATCTAATTTCTAAAAAAAATAATCTATTATTGATCCGCAGTGGTTTTACAACAACCAAAAAACTTTCACCCTAAAGTGATTGTAAAGGCCGAAGGTTATTTACTCCTGGGTCTCTCCCTTCCCATTGGCTCCCGCTGCTGTCAGTCACAGCCAGTGAGAAGGGAGCACGCTCTGTTTTTCTCACAGACACATAGACGTGGCCAGGGGCGGACTGACAACTCATGGGGCCCCCGGGCAATAGGGGATCATGGGGCCCCTGTGTCCTCACCCACACCCAAAAAAGCCTATGAAAAAGCCAATGAAAGGTACCAGGGGCATCTCATGGGGCCCCCTACTGACCCCGGGCCCTCGGGCAGTGCCTGAGTGTGCGAATGCTCAGTCCGCCCCTGGATGTGGCTCAGGTAAGTATGACAGGTTTGTTATTTTAGATTTCAATATTTTTATTGAAAAATTGGTATACACAGAAATAGAAACATTACCCACCTGCATGGTGAGTTGGGGGTGAACAAACATTTTTATATTTTTTATAAAATATACAGGCACGTAAGAAAACATTATTCGGTGATGTTGTAAACAGGAAACACCATCCCCATAGGGTAACAAATGTTCCATCAGTCAGTACGCATAGGCAGTTTCATATAGATATTTTAACAACAATATAAAAAAAACAAAAAAAGATTAAAAATAGAAGAAGAAGAAAAAAAAAGAAAGGAGAGAGAAAAGGAAAAAGAGAGAAAGACAGGGTCAGATGTAGTTCTATTAAATAATAGAAATATATCTGATCCATGGTTCCCACATAACCTCAGATTTAGAAGTATCATTATTGACGATGCTCGTAAGTTTATCATTTATCATTATCCAATTAAGTTTTTGTTTAACCCCGTCTAGTGGAATTGATGATTGTCTCCAACATCTAAGTATGCAAGTATATGATCCAAACGCACACGTTCCTGCGTTAAAAAATGGCTGTGTGTATGAGTGGGTGCTGCAGTGACCGTCGGCTGGAACCGAACAAAATCAGCAAGGAAAAAATGTCACCAGCACACCGAGGATCACCAATATGGGTCCAAAGGTTTTAATAAACCATCACATAGTTACAGCAAGGCAACGTTTCGGAGTCTCGCAGGACCCCTTCATCAGGCATGTGACAGGCGTGTCACATGCCTGATGAAGGGGTCCTGCGAGACTCCGAAACGTTGCCTTGCTGTAACTATGTGATGGTTTATTAAAACCTTTGGACCCATATTGGTGATCCTCGGTGTGCTGGTGACATTTTTTCCAACATCTAAGTATGGTACAGGAGCGGACTGACAACTCATGGGGCCCCCGGGCAATAGGGGATCATGGGGCCCCTGTGTCCTTGCCCAAACTCCAAAAAGCCTATGAAAAAGGTACCAGGGGCATCTCATGGGGCCCCCTACTGACCCCGGGCCCTCGGGCAGTGCCGAGTTTCCAAATGGTCAGTCCGCCCCTGTATGGTAATACGTGTCGCTAATAAGAGATGAAGAATTAATTTAGTTGATTTCTTGGGAGTGTCAGCTGGGAGCAAATGAAATAAAGTGACTTCCGATGATCTACAAATGTTAATTCCTCTTACCCAGTAAATGAAGTTAAACATTCGGATCCAAAATCTATTCACTACTGGACATTTCCACCAGATATGGAGCATAGTGCCCTCTTGTAGGTTTGTTATTTTAAAAGAAATATGAGATCCTTTAGTAGCACTTTAACCTGTGCCTTATGCAAACTGGTGTGTCCACTGGTAAGTCGGGTGGTTTGAGCCAACTATGTGAAGAAAGATTACTAAGAGTGGGCATACACAGCCAAGATCTGGGCACGTCTTACAATAATTAGCCTAATTATTTTCACATTTTTGACAATCACTGGTCTCTCCATTTCATCACGAAAGGGAATTTGTTTTTTTCATTTGCTGCATCTCTTTTGTTGCATGAGCCAATGGTCAATGTTGCATGTGTCACTGCCAATCATCCAGCAGCCTCAGTGATCACCTACAGAGACCCTCCACAGTTTGATTGTCTACATCCGACAAGCATTCGCCACACTACTGTACATATCAGGGGCGGAGTGACAACTCATGGGGCCCCCGGGCAATAGAGGATAATGGGGCCCCTGTGTCCTAGCCCACACTCGAACCACACCCAAAAAAGCCTTTGAAAGGTACCAGGGGCACTTCATGGGACCCCCTACTGACCCCGGGCCCTTGGGCAGTGCCCGAGTTCCCAAATGGTCAGTCCGCCCCGGTACATATGGAGATGTTAGGTTAAAGTAGTTCTAAACTCAAAAGGTTTTTTTACCCTAATGCATTTTCTGCTTTCCACTAGCTATCCCCCCCACCCCCCATCCCTAAATCCAGCACCGTGCTCTGCTCTCTCCTTTCTTCCTGCTCTCACAGGAGCCATTGGCTCTTGCTGCTGTCAGTCAAATCCTGTGAGGAGGGAGCAGGGGTGTGGGGTGGAGGACGAGTCGCACTTTGTGTGCCTACAAACGCACACAGCCTGGATTGGGAATGGACTCACATGAGTGTCCCCACAGCACACAACTCATTATGGGGGCATTCGGAGAAGAAGAGGAGCAGACAGCACTGGCAGGGAACTCCAGAAGAAGAGGTAAGGGGCCGCTCTGTGCCAGACAGGTAAGTATAATGTTTATTATTTTAATTTAAAAAAAATGAGACTTTAATATCACTTTAATGATGTCCTTAACCACTTGCCGTCCGGCCGCTGTATATAAACGGCCAGATGGTGACAATGCAGGAGCGGGTTGCCGTTCATAAATGGCGCCCGCCATTTTGGATTGTGCACGCTCTCTGGGAGCGCGTGAACACCGATCGCTGTACAGGACCTCTGTGTGAGGTCCCGATCATGTGACCAGTGATTGGCCAACAGTAGTAAGTAAGATGTCACTTCTGACATCATTGCTTACTACGTGTGAAATCTGTGAAAGATCACAGAGATCACATGGTACAAGGCTATTCACAACAGCCTTGTACCATGTGACAAGCTGTGACCAATCACAGCTCACAAAGTATTTCTCAATGGCTGCAAGAATGCAGCCAGAGAGAAAGAGAAATGATTGCTTTTTGCAGCCTTTATGGGTGTAAAAGCAATTAGTGTAAAAATAGAAAAAAAAATCTTCATCACCCCCCACAAGTAGTACAGTGTCACTATGGTGACACTGTATTGCTAGGGTGACAGTATGTTAAAAAAATAATAATAAATAAATAATAATATAAAAAATAAAATAAAAATGTAAAACATTTTTTTTTTGAAAAATTATAATTTTTGGTTATAAACTAATTTGGGTTATTTTTTTTTTACTAAAAAGATAACTGAATAAAGTTTGGCCAAGATTTATGAAGAAAGATTATTTATATGCAAACTTTATAAGAAAAACACTTTTTTCAAAATTTTTGGACTTTTTCATTTATATAGCAAACAAAATAAAAATCCCAGTGGGGAATAAATACTACCAAAATAAAGTTTTATCTGTCTCAAAAAAATGCAAAATAATTCATATGGGTACAGTGTTGCATGACCGCGCAATTGTCATTCAATGTGCGACAGCACTGAAAGCTGAAAATTGGCCTGGGCAGGAAGGGGGTATAAGTGTCTGGACTTGAAGTGGTTAAAGTATAACTTTTAGCTTTGGATAGAGTCAAGAGGAATGAGAATCTCTGTCGGGTTTTTATTGCTGTCTGTGCCCCCACTAGGGACATTCATTCTCTCTATTTGTCCTTTTTACTATTATCACCTAGAGTTAAAGTGACCAGAACACAAATAGAGGGGAAATCTTCCAATGGGGACACTAGTTGTGTTGACTTTGGTGACAACCAGGGATTCCCTCACTTTGGACTGATTTCATCTCACTTCTTGTTTTGACTATGGGACAGGAAATGAAGGGAAATCTTCTCAATGGGAAGCAGATGGCAGTGGTTATTACCCTCCCTTAGCAACAGGAATGGCCGGAACTCAGGATAAAGTCCAATAGCATACTTCCATATTATGGAAACATGTACATAGCTAAAACAGCCAACGCGTTTCAGACAATTAGTCCTTAGTCATGGCTCAGCTATGCCTAAAGACTAATTGTCCAAAAGATGTCCCTGAGGTCATCACAGAGGACAAGGGGACACTCTTTACGTCTGGAGGAAAAGAAATTTAATCTCCAAACATGGAAAGGTTTCTTCACAGTGAGAGCTGTGAAAATGTGGAATAGACTCCCTCAAGAGTTGGTTCTGGCCAGCTCAGTGGATTGATTTATAAGTCCTGGATTCTTTCTTGGATACACAGAATATAACTGGATATAACATTTATAGGTAAAGTTGATCCAGGGAATATCTGACTGCCTCTCGGGGGATCAGGAAGGAATTTTTTCCCTGCAGGAGCAAATTGGATCATGCTTTGCTGGGGTTTTTTTTGCCTTCCTCTGGATCAACTGTGGGTATAGGATTATAACTTTTTTTTTTTTTCTATGGTTGAACTGGATGTACTTTTTTCTTTTTTCAGCCAGACTAACTATGTTTGATGTTTTAGTTATGTACATGTTTCCATAATAAAGAAGTATACTGTTGGACGTTATCCTGAGTCCCGGCCATTCCTGTTCCTATCCTGATCTGCGGGGTATCGTCAGCTTCCAGGTCTGAGCACCAGGTGAAGCAGTAATTGAGGGAGGGGGTAGCGTCCTTACACCTGTTTTGCCTTATTACCCTCCCTTGTCTTTAGTTCCACTTTCTCCAGATTGGATGAACAGCAAGCAAGAAGAAAATGCAGGTATAAAAAAACAATGGGGGCAGGGTGCTATATACAAAAGAATTAGAGTGATCTAAGAAAAAAAAGAAAAATTGCACAGCAAAAATATTTTGGAAAAATTATAAGTTTTGGTTATTAACTAATTTGGGGGAGGGGGGGTTTACTAAAAAGATAACTGAATACATTTTGGTCAAGATTTATGATGAAATATTATTTATTTGCAAAATTTTATAAGAAAAACACTTTTTTCAAAATTTTTGGACTTTTTCATTTATATAGCAAAAAAAAAAAATAAAAAATCCCAGTGCTGAATAAATACCACCAAAATAAAGCTTTATCTGTCTTAAAAATATGCTAAAAAATTCATATGGGTACAGTGTTGCATGACCGCGCAATTGTCATTCAAAGTGTGATAGCGCTGAAAGCTGAAAATTGGCCTGGACAGGAAGGGGGTAAAAGTGTCCGGACATGAAGTGGTTAACTAGTGCATGGGCTTACCTGATTGGATTTGATACTAATTGAATGGATCATTTGTCCTCATATTATATAGTTTTGGGAAATCTAAAAGAGATTGTATAGAGACAGTACAATCAGATTGTATAGTGCATGGCCAACATAAGGCAGTACTTTAAAGTGCCCGGTATGGAAGTGGTTAAAGTGCGCTCTGAAGGACAAAAAGTTGAAACGTATTTCGGTAAGACCTCGTTCACGCCATACGTGCATGAAAACTGATGGAAACTGACATGCAGATTTCACTTTCAGAGACATCAGTTTTCAAGTGCGTTTCATTGAGTTTTATACACGTTACAGATTCCTGTGCAGACAAAATCCGCATGTGATGTCAGTGTGGCGGTGTGAAAAGTGCAAACAGAGAACAATTGATTTTGTTGTGTCCTTGCAGAACGAGTGAAGGAAAAGTGACGTCTCTGCACCATGGTGTGAACGAGCCCTAATTGACTAGTAAATAGGTAAGGTAGATTAACCTGTTCACGCAGCCCGCATGCAAATGAGCGGCCTCCAGGCATCTGGGCCTACACGCCGAGCGGCCGCACATTTGCGTGCAATTAAGAAAAACGTATGTGCTGAGAGCGCAACTCCCAGCACACATGTCTGGTACTCACGGAAAGGTCCCGATCTCTTCTTTCGATTGGGACCTTTCCCGATCACGTGACCGCCGTGACGGCGAATCACGGCAGTCACATGACCCTAAAACCCCGCCTCTGGCTTCTGAAACCCTTAAAGGGCCGGTAGGCGCCGCACCAAGGGGTTAAAGATCAACTCCAGGTTAAAACACAAACGAATGCAACTGATCATCATTAAATGCATGATGTATCAGTTCATGTAAGAAAAAATCCACTGCATTGCGAATATGCTAGGTTTATTTGCACATGCAACTACAATGACAGCCCTTGTCTGTAGGACCTCCCCTTTTAACGCGTTTCACTCAACAGGGCTTACTCATAGAAATGGGGGAAGCCTGAATAAGAAATTTTTTATACATAAGAAATCTCATGTGGTCCACATGGAAGAAAAATATATTTGAAATATATTTTAGAAATATTCTTCCCAAATATATTGACATATATTTGAAATGCTACAAATTTTGGCCATATTCAATATATTTCAAAATATATTTCAATAAATATATATATACTGTATGTTGAAATGCGTTTCTATTACAAAATATATAAAAAATATTTTTAAAAATACATTTCAAATATACTGTGTGTCTTTAAAAATACAAATCTACATTTTTGGAATGCATTAGCAAATATATGTTAAAATAACTTTTTTATTTGTTAAAAAAAAAAATGTGAACAATATATTTAAAAAAATTTGAAATGCTACAATTTTGGCCGTATTCAATATACTTCAAAATATATTTAAATAAATAATATACATATATACATACACTGTATGTTGAAATTAGTTTTTATTTAAAAATACAAATCTACATTTTTCGGAATGCATTTAAAAATATATGTAAAAATATATGTTATACATATATATATATATATATATATATATATATATATTTATATATACACACATATATATATATACACATTATTATTATTATTATACAGTATTTATATAGTGCCAAAAGGTTTGTTCAGCGCTGTACATTATAGTGGGGGACAGAACATGAGACAATACAGAAACAAAACAGTACACGAGGGGTTCGAGGGCCCTGCTCTTTCGAGCTTACAATCTAGGATACACATATACACATATACATATATATATATATATATATACACACATACATATATATTTACACATACACACACTGCATGTTGAAATGCGTTTTCATTTCAATATATAAGAAAAATATATTTAAAAATACATTTCAAATATACTGTATATCTTTAAAAATACAAATCCACATTTTTGGAATGCATTTACAAAATATATGTAAAAGTATATGTTAAAATTAGTTTTTTTATATGTAAAAAAAAATGTAAAGAATATATTTAAAAAAAACATATTTTTAAAAATATATATTTTTTTAAATATATTCTTCAGATTTTTTTAACATATAAAAAAGTCATTTTAACATATATTTTTACATATATTTGTAAATGCATTCAAAAAAATGTATATTTTATTTTTAAAGACATACAGTATATGTGAAATGTATTTTTAAAAATATGTTTCATATATTTTGTAATAAAACCACATTTCAACATGCAGTATATAGATTGTAAGCTCCACGAGCCGGGCCCTCCTATTCCTTCTGTACTGAAATGTATTGTAATTGTACCGTCTCCCTTACATTTAAAAGCGCTGTGCAAACTGTTGGCACTATATAAATCCTGTATAATTATATATATATATATATATATATATATTTATTGAAATATACTTTGAAATATATTGAATATGGCCAAAATTGTAGCATTTCAAATACATGGCAATATATTTGGGAAGAATATTTTTTAAATATATTTCCTCTACCAAGGTAATAAAGGCTTGTATATTATACTTCCTGGAAAAAATGAATAAATGAATGAACAATGAATACGTAAAGTCCCTGAATAAGCTGAATTACTGACATAAGCCACCTGCTTCAATATAAATCCTAAATAACAACCAATTGACTTCTTATTACCTTCTTAATGGATAGTTCACATCATAAGGTGGCTTATGTCAGTAATTTATTCATTTTTTTCCAGGAACTATAATATACAAGCCTATATTACCTTGTTAGAGGAATTGAAAAGGATACAGATTCAGATATGCACCTATACCTGGATTTTCTACATGGACTTTCCATCGATGAATGCAGAAGTAGTCCTTGCCCATCTTGCCTGGGTCATTAATTATACATGCAGCTAAGTGAAGAACGCAGAACGTCTTTTTGTTTTTATTTTTTTTATTTTACTTTGATGATTGAATATTGCTCCCCATGTTAAAATGTCTACCTTTTTCATGATCTATGTGATCTAAATAAATACTATTTGTACTCACTAATTTAGTGATCTTTACTCTGCATAGGATTTGTAATTTACCACTTAATGGCAGGTCTGCTCTTGTCAGCTGCTAATTTTTTTTCTATATGTTATTTGGTTTAAAATTCATACATTGGGCGAGACGGAGATTATTTATGACTAGGTGATTACACCCAGGGGCGGACTGACAACTCATGGGGCCCCCGGGCAATAGGGGATCATGGGGCCCCTGTGTCCTTGCCCAAACTCAAAAAAGCCTATGAAAAAGGTACCAGGGGCATCTCATGGGGCCCCCTACTGACCCCAGGCCCTCGGGCAGTGCCCCAGTTTCCAAATGGTCAGTCCACCCCTGATTACACCTAATATTAATGGTTTCCCTTTTTTGGATTAAACTCATTTTTTTATGCCTTCATCATATGAGAATCTCCAAGGTAAGCAAATGTTGACAACCATGTGCTCATATTTTTGTTAGAGGAAAACAAGTTAGGGGATATCACACTTTCTATAATTGGTTTCCTCCTGGCCACAAACTGAATTGCTGACAACAGGGCTTCTCTTCCTCTATCTACAAACAATAGATCTTCAGCCATTAAATTCGAAACCATAACAGGAGGAAAAAAACAACAGATTGTGGCTCCTCTTTAGTTTATTTGTTCTCATCTCATTTTCTATCTCCACTCAATAAAACCTCTTGTGGAGTGTCTCTGGCATTAAGATATGCCTTCTGGGTAACATACCAATCATAGCTGAGCTCCATTAATCTCCCTTCCAAGACATTTGCTTTTTTTTTCAAACCCAAGGTGAATCAGTTTTTTTGGGTCCTAATAAATTGACCCTTGTGTATGGCCCAGGGGCGGACTGACAACTCATGGGGCCCCCGGGCAACAGGGGATCATAGGGCCCCTGTGTCCTTGCCCAAACTCAAAAAAGCCTATGAAAAAGGTACCAGGGGCATCTCATGGGGCCCCCTACTGACCTAGGGCCCTCGGGCAGTGCCCGAGTTTCCAAATAGTCAGTCCGCCCCTGGTATGGCCCTTGTGACATGACTAGGATGACGAATGTCAGCATTAAGGACAGAGGTAGTGGAGATCAGCTTCCACTGTTCCTCCCCTCAAAATTTTAAATGATATTAATTACCTTTCAAATATTTAAAGAATACTTTAATACGCAGAGTCTCTTTCCCCCTAAATAAAAGATCGTAAATATAATGAGAAAAAAATTTATTTAATCTGTGAACAAGTTCACATCTCCAGACCAGACTCCCACCAGCCCATATATAGGTTGGCATAAATTGGTGTGAACTTGGCACCCATGAATGTGCCATATCTTTGGAGATACAAAAACCCTATCAAATAATAAATATTTGTGTGTCAAAAGAAAGTGATCTGCCTCTAAAATGAACATTTTAAATTCCAAGAAATAGTTGGTGTATAAAATCAAATAATGTTGTAAGGCTTCCAATCCCAAATTATAGTGTACAGGAATACAGGGAGCTGACATCACATAAACATAAACCACATACTGTCCACTTCCTATACCATATAGTCCATATTTTGGATCACATGATTGGTGTCTCCTACATAAGTAGGCATTATGGTCACCAGAGCTTGCAAATCCCCTAAAGGTTCAATGAAGGACCCAATGCTCCAACAATGGAGTTCCCTCTTTGTAAGTCTTTAGGAGAAGATGGAACACTGGTGCTACTGGAACTTCTAGGACTAATATCTGAAGCATGTCTGGGGTAAAATACTCACTACAACAGCTTCGCTAACTATGTCCTCAAGTTCCTGCTTATAGGCCAGCGTGGGATCCTCTTTTAATATGTAGTAAGTCATTTCTTCGGCAATTGTCCGAGGGCCTCATTGTAGTAATGTTCAGAGTTCAAAACCACTATGGCACCAGATGGTCGGCACCAATCTCCATCAGAGGAGACTAAACTGAAAGCTTTTCCTTTTGACTGGGAACCCTAAATGTAGCTCACAGGGCTACCAGATGTGTTTCTATAGCAGCAGTTCGTAAACTTTTTTAGTCTAGATGAACCTCTAAGATAATTTTCCTTACTAAATCCAATTAATTGGGGATCAATGCAGTAGTGTATTTAGATTTTGTGCTGCCCTAGGCAACACAAAAATTTTGAGCCCCCCCCCTCCCAATGAGAGAGCGGGAGAGTTCAATAAGTGTGTGTATGTACATTGGGGATCGAAAGTTTGGGCACCCCAGCTAAAAATTTGTATTAATGTGCATAAAGAAGCCAAGGAAAGATGGAAAAATCTCCAAAAGGCATCAAATTACAGATTAGACATTCTTATAATATGTCAACAAAAGTTAGATTTTATTTCCATCATTTACACTTTCAAAATAACAGAAAACAAAAAAATGGCGTCTGCAAAAGTTTGGGCACCCTGCAGAATTTATAGCATGCACTGCCCCCTTTGCAAAGCTGAGACCTGCCAGTGTCATGGATTGTTCGCAATCATCGTCTGGGAAGACCAGGTGATGTCAAGCTCAAAGTTTTTAAAGCTCAGACTCATCTGACCTTGCCCCAACAATCAGCACCATGGGTTCTTCTAAGCAGTTGTCTAGAAAACTGAAACTGAAAATAGTTGACGCTCACAAAGCTGGAGAAGGCTATAAGAAGATAGCAAAGCGTTTTCAAATGTCAATATCCTCTGTTCGGAATGTAATTAAGAAATGGCAGTCATCAGGAACAGTGGAAGTTAAAGCAAGATCTGGAAGACCAAGAAAAATATCAGACAGAACAGCTCGCAGGATTGTGAGAAAAACAATTCAAAACCCACGTTTGACTGCACGATCCCTCCAGAAAGATCTGGCAGACACTGGAGTTGTGGTACACTATTCCAATATAAAGAGATACTTGTACAAATATGGTCTTCATGGAAGAGTCATCAGAAGAAAACCTCTTCTATGTCCTCACCACAAAAATCATCGTTTGAACTTTGCAAATGAACATATAGACAAGCCTGTTGCATTTTGGAAACAAGTTCTGTGGACCAATGAGGTTAAAATTGAACTTTTTGGCCGGAATGAGCAAAGGTACGTTTGGAGAAGAAGGGGCACAGAATTTAATGAAAAGAACCTCTGTCCAACTGTTAAGCGTGGGGTTGGATCAATCATGCTTTGGGGTTGTGTTGCAGCCAGTGGCACAGGGAACATCTCACGAGTAGAAGGAAAAATGGATTCAATAAAATTTCAGCAAATTTTGGATGGTAACTTGATGCCATCTGTGAAAAAGCTGAAGTTAAAGAGAGGATGGCTTCTACAAATGGATAATGATCCTAAACACACCTCGAAATCCACGGGGGATTACATCAAGAGGCGTAAACTGAAGGTTTTTGCCATGGCCTTCACAATCTCCTGACCTCAACATAATTGAAAATCTATGGATAGACCTTAAAAGAGCAGTGCGTGACAGACAGCCCAGAAATCTCAAAGAACTGGAAGACTTTTGTAAGGAAGAATGGGCAAAGATACCTCAAACAAGAATTGAAAGACTCTTGGCTGGCTACAAAAAGCGTTTACAAGCTGTGATACTTGCCAAAGGGGGCAGTACAAGATATTAACTCTGCAGGGTGCCCAAACTTTTGCAGACGCCATTTTTTTGTTTTCTGTTATTTTGAAAGTGTAAATGATGGAAATAAAATCTAACTTTTGTTGACATATTATAAGAATGTCTAATCTGCAATTTGATGCCTTTTGGAGATTTTTCCATCTTTCCTTGGCTTCTTTATGCACATTAATACAAATGTTTAGCTGGGGTGCCCAAACTTTCGATCCCCACTGTATATATGATTCTCTCTCTTTCTCCCCCCTCTCTCTCTCTTTCTCCCCCATCTCTCTATCTCTCCCTCTTTCTCCCCCTCCCTCTCTCTTTCTCCCCCTCTCTCTATCTTTCCCTCTTTCTCCCCCCCTCCCCCCCTTTTTCACTCCCCCTCCCTCTTTCTCCCCCCTCCCTCTTTCTCCCCCCTCCCTCTCTCTTTCTCCCCCCTCCTCTCTCTCTCCCCCCTCCTCTCTCTCTCTTTCTTTCTCTCTTCCTCTTTTTCTTTCTCTCTCTTAGCCCCCCCTCTCTCTCCCCCTCTCCCCCCCTCTCCCCCCCTTTCTCTTCCCCCCCCCTCTTCCCTCTCTCTTTCTCCCTCTCTCTTTCTCCCCCTCTCTCCCCCCCTCTCTCTTCCCTCTCTCTTTCTCCCTCTCTCTTTATCCCCCTCTCCCCCCTCTTTCTTTCCTCCCTCCCTCTTCCTTTTCTTTCTCTCCCCCCCTCTCCCTCAGATCCAATGGGACCACACACACACACACCCCTCACCCCTCTCCAAGGGCTGCTTATCTCTGTGCAGCAGAAAGGGGGGGGGTGAGGTGTGTGCAGTCCCATACGATCTGTCAGTGATCAGTGTCAGTGTAATCTGCTGGATCACAGGAGGGAGAGCCCACAGAAGACAACACAGCTCACCTCTTCCGGGCTCTTTCATTGCTTCTCTCCCTGCTCCAGGCTGTCCCCTGGTCCTGGCTTGTTCGCTGCTGGAGGGAGAGGTGCATGATCGTCGCTCTGCAACTGCCCTCCCCCGCATCGATCTTCCTGCTGTCTGCCGCTGCTCAAAGGGTCCCTTCTTTGGGGGAGGGCGGTGCCGTCCCCCTAACAATTGCTGTCCCTAGGCAAACACCTTGTTTGCCTCGTGGTGGATATGCCCCTGGGTTAATGGCAAAGATGCCCCTTAAATGAGTGGTCAAAAGGAGGAATGCAACCCTTCTTATGCTAGTCATATTGCCACCCTAATAGCTAAAAAGATCATCAGTGTCATGGTGCTGGTTCTGTCAAGTACTGCTGGACCTGAAAATATGCAGGCATCAACAGATGGGATGTCATACAACCACAGCTCAATGAACCTCTAGCAATGTCTGGAGGAACCCTAGGCTTCCACAAAACCCTTCCATTTTCTTTCTTCCTTCCATTACCTTCCACCTCCTCCGCCCTTTTCCCCCGTCCCTTTCCCTCCTCCCTTTCTCTCCAAAATACCCCCCTCTCCCTTCCATTTTTTTATTTTTGTATGGTTTATTTTATTTGTATATCTTTGCCTACAATGTCTTGATTGGGATCTGTTTTTTTTTTCCATTTTTTATCTGCGTAAGGATTAAAGTTTTATACATATACAGTTCTGTGCAAAGGGTTTAGGCAGGTGTTAAGAAAGGCTATAAAGTAAGAACGCTTTCAAAAATATGTATTTTAATTGTTTATTTTTATCAATTTACAAAATTCAAAGTGAGAGAACAAAAAAAAAATCTAAATCAATTCCATATTTGGTGTGACTACCCTTTGGCTTCAAACCAGCATCAATTCTTACACTTGCACACTTTGTACATTTGCCCAAAGACTGGGATTTTGTAGGATTAGAGTCAAGTGAATGATGAGATCAGATGATCATCAATTTCATATCTAGGTTGAAACACAGTCATTAACTTAAACAGAAACAGCTGTGTAGGAGGCTTAATTACAAAAAACCTCCTGCGCTCACAAGGACTCCTACCCTATAACCATAAGCTGCTGACACTAAGCTTATACCCAAAATAAGTGAATAAACAGTGCAAAAATTATGAGTGCAGCGCTAATTAGTATCTAATACAGTGGTTCTTAACCTTTTTGGAGGTACTGAACCCCACCAGTTTCATATGCGCATTCACCGAACCCTTCTTAATTGGAAAAATAAAATATGATTTTTAAAATTCAAAACATAGGTATATATTTATACATAGGTGCACAAAATGAACAAAACCATTAAGAACAAAGAACAAAACCATTAAAACATGATTTTCACACAAAAACAAAATAATGAATATTTACCGCAAATCAGTGTGACTTCTGCTGTTGTCTTTCAGAGGCCAGTTCAGAAATGCGCGGCATTACCTTGGCAAGTGCCACTCTCATGTCATTTTCGCAACAAAGTCTGTTCCTTTTCTTCGTCTTTATGTCCAGCATCCTCGAAAAGGATTGCTCGCAAAGATATGTTGTAACAAACGGTATGAAAATTCATCCCCCATAGTAATTCATCCCCCATATAGTAATTCATCCCCCATATAGTAATTCATCCCCCATAGTAATTCATCCCTCATAGTAATTCATCCCCCATATAGTAATTCATCCCCCATATAGTAATTCATCCCCCATAGTAATTCATCCCCCCATATAGTAATTCATCCCCCATATAGTAATTCATCCCCCCTATAGTAATTCCTTCCCCATATAGTAATTCATCCCCCATATAGTAATTCATCCCCCATAGTAATTCATCCCCCATATAGTAATTCATCCCCCATAGTAATACATCCCCCATATAGTAATTCATCCCCCATATAGTAATACATCCCCCATATAGTAATTCATCCCCCATATAGTAATTCATCCCCCATATAGTAATTCATCCCCCATAGTAATACATCCCCCATATAGTAATTCATCCCCCATATAGTAATTCATCCCCCATATAGTAATACATCCCCCATATAGTAATACATCCCCCATATAGTAATTCATCCCCCATATAGTAATTCATCCCCCATAGTAATACATCCCCCATATAGTAATTCATCCCCCGTATAATAATTCATCCCCCATATAGTAATTCACCCCCCATATAGTAGTTCATCCCCCCTATAGTAATTCATTCCCCATATTAATTCATCCCCCATATTAAGTCCCCAAGTCCCCCCTGTGTCAATTCACTTACCTTTGCTCCGCGCGTTCCTCTCGCTGTATTCCCGCGCCGTTCCGGTCTTCAGGGCGGACTGTGAGAGGAGCCTAGCTCCTCTCACGTTCGTCACGCTGCCCCGCCTACACACATCCTGACAGCCAATCACTAGCTATCAGGATGTGAGTGGCAGCGAGACTGGCCAATCATTGCATTTGAGTCCCTGCCGCCCGAGAGGAGGGAGGGGAGCGGGCGCCCGGCACACAAGAGCCGCGGTTTGCCGACCACTGGGCTAAGCGATGTTGCGTGACCACCTGCAGCCAATGATGGACAAGCGGGGCATGTCATCACAAATCATATGAGTCGGGTGTGGGTCACCTCCGCCGAACCCCCGAGACTGACTCACCGAACCCCTGGGGTTCGATCGAACCCAGGTTAAGAACCACTGATCTAATAGAACCGTAATACAATATATACTCAATCCCCAAAATAAATCCAAGATACTCAATACGTATACAGTGTCATGCATGTATGGGGAATATCTCGTGCAAAAGCGTGAAAATAAAGTAATCTATACTATAATAACATATATACTAATAATAAACAGTGCCACACAAAAAGTGCACAAAGGAATGAACGATAGTTCAAATACGAGAAAAAATCCAAAGTTAATAATAATAATACTGATGATGCTGTGCTTAATGATGAACTTCACACTCCACTCTTCATGCAAAATTATGTGCAGTGTACGTGATTCACACGTGACAATCCTTAACAGCCAAAATGCCCCCTCACCTCCTTCCTTAGACCCCAAGGGGCCAGCACGCTTTTAGGATCACACGATCCTATCAGTATGGATCACTCTCTAGAAAATATCTTCCTCCTCCAGCGTCCAACAGTTTAGCAGCCAGCTCCTCCCAGGGTCATAGTAAGACACAAGCAGAGACCCTCCATAGTGCAACCAGTAATTTTATTGGTAATAGGTATAAAAAGTAGATTTCCACTCACAAAACGATGAATCTTCCAGCCTCCTACCACATGCTATGGGTGTACTGCATGGGTAATACACAGGGTGTACCAATATGGCCCCCACGCCGGAAATGATGTCACCACGATTCCAAGAAGCTCCTCCCCACGTACCGACTAGTTGCGTCACGCCCACTTCGTGACTTCATCATTGACCCTGATGAAGTCTCGAAGTGGGCGTGACGCCCCCTATTTGTTTACAAAACACACGTTTTAAAACGTGGTTTTGCCTGTGAAAGCTGCCGGGTCAGTTGCCGGGTCACAGCCGCTCATTAGCGGCTATGTCCCGGCGATCGGCAGTAAACGGTGACAGAGTGCACAGCTGCAGTAGCTGTGCTGTCTGTCACTTCCCTGTCAGCTCCAGGATGAGCTGATTGAGAAAGAATAGTTTCACTTTCTAGATCAGCCTTGTCCCGCCCAGTACACATCTCGCCCCCTAGTAAAACACTCCCCTCACTCCTATAACCCTTCCCTGCAAAATAAAGTTAACCCCTTCCTCCCCATTGCCATTAGTACAGTGTCAGTGTTTTTTTTTTTGCACTGATCACTGTATTAGTGTTTTTGGGGATGTCAGTGACCCCAAGTCAGTACCCCCCAATGTCAGAATGTCCGCCGCAGTCCCGCCATAAGTCGCTGGTCGCTGCCATAAGTCGCTGATCGCCGCCATAATTCGCTGATCGCCGCCATTATTAGTATAAAAAAACTCCTAAAAATCTCAGTATCTTTCCCGCCATTTGTAAACGCTATAACTTTCACGTAAACCAATTAATTTGCACGTATTGGGTTTTTTTTTTAGCAAAAACATGTCGCAGAATGCATTTTGGCAGAAATTTATGACTAAATTTGATTTTTGCATTTTTTTTACTGGACATGTTTTATAGCAAAAAGTCCAAAATATTGTTTTTTTTCCCTCAAAATTGTCAGCCTTTTTGTTTTATAGCGCAAAAAATAAAAACCGCACAGGCGATCAAATACCACCGAAAGAAAGCTCAATTTGTGGGGAAAAAAAGGATGTAAATTTAATTTATGTACCATATTGCATGACCGCGCAATTGTCCATTAAACTAGCGCAGCGCTGTATAGCAGAAAAATGGTGTAAATTGCAGTATCTATACCATAGTTTGTAGACGCTATAACTTCCACACAAAGCAATCAATATACACTTATTGGGATTTTTTTTACCAAAAACATGGAGCAGAATACATTTGGGCCTAAATTTATAACCAACTTTGAGTTTACTATATATTTTTTATAGCTGAAAGTAAAAAATATTGTTTTTCTTCAAAATTTTGGGCGTTTTTTTGTTTATAGCGTGAAAAATAAAAAGCGCACAGGTGATCAAATTACACCGAAAGAAAGCTCTATTTGTGTGAAAAAAAGGACGTAAATTTAGTTTGGGTGCAGCATTGCATGACTGCGCAATTATCAGTTGAATTAGTGCAGCGCCGAGTAGCAAAAAGAGTCCTGGTCATTAAGGGGGGTAAATCCTCTGGACTTCAAGTGGTTAACGTGGTGTTGGCAATTTTATAAGGAAAGGGGGTTGTCTGTATTAAATTTCAGATGCAGTCTATTTTCAATAAAATAATTATCAAAGTATATAAAAGGTACACATAGTAATGAAGAACAGAAATAGACATGCAGTATTGAGCAGATTATGTAAATCCTGATAATACAGAGCAAAACTATTGTGTAAAATGACACTATAGGAAGTCGACAACAAAACACGTCAAATTAACGGTAGAGAGAGGAAACCATGATGTGTCATGTCTTCCTTTACAGTTAGAACATAGAATATTGACCAAGATAGCTAGACAGAGTTTAATAACATTCAACTGGACTTGTTGTGTAATGTAGAAGATGTTTTGTAGCTTCTAGAAACCACTTCATCAGTTCCAATGAGCACCAGGTACTATATCTTTAGATACACTCCCACGGCTTCAACTACCATCTCTACGCCGATGACACGCAAATCTATCTCTCTACCCCTCGTCTCACCCCTTCAGTCTCCACCCGAATCATCCACCTACTGAACGACATATCAGATTTTATGTCACTCCACTTCCTCAAATTAACCCTTTCCAAAACCGAGCTCCTAGTTTTCCCCCCAGCCTGCGCCCCCCCAAACTCTCCATCATGACCAACAACGCCATCATCAGTCCCACCCCGCAAGCCAAAGTCCTAGTGTCACTCTAGACTCCAATCTGTCCTTCCAGCCCCATGTCCAATCGCTGGCAAATTCATGCAGGCTCCACCTTCGCAACATCTCCAAAATACGTACGTTCCTAACCCCAGACACTACTAAACAACTCGTTCACTCCCCTATTATCTCACGATTCGACTACTGCAACTCCCTCCTCACCGGCCTACCTCACCGCAGGCTATCCCCGCTTCAGTCTATCCTGAATTCTGCGGCCAGACTCATCCACCTTACCAACCGCTCCGTATCCGCCACCCCCCTCTGCCAATCCCTCTACTGGCTCCCGATTGCCCAACGGATAAAATTCAAATTACTAACATTGACGTACAAAGCTGTTCATAACACTGCCCCAAACTACCTCACCGACCTGATACCCAAATACCACCCAATCCGCACTCTTCGCTCCTCACAAGACCTCCTACTTTCTAGCACCCTGGTCTCCTCCTCCCATGCCCGACTCCGGGACTTCTCCAGGGCTTCCCCCATCCTCTGGAACTCACTACCCCAATCCATCAGACTGTCACCTACCCTCCTCACCTTTAGGTGCACCCTGAAAACCCATCTCTTCAGGGAAGCCTACCCCACCCTCACCTAACTGCCGATTTCCTCCACTCCTCCTACCACTCCATCCCCCACAGCCATTTCCTCCTGTACCACTATCCCCTCCCTCCTAGATTGTAAGTTCCAAGGAGCAGGGCCCTCAAACCCCTCGTGTATTGTATTGTTACTGTATTGTCTCATGTACTGTTCCTCACCTTCAGGCGCTCCCTGAAAACCCACCTCTTCAGGGAAGCCTACCCCACCCTCACCTAACAGCCGCTCCTCCTACCACTCCATCCCCCACAGCCGTTTCCTCCTGTGCCTCTACCCCCTCCCTCCTAGATTGTAAGCTCGAAAGAGTAGGGCCCTCTTACCCCTTGTGTACTGTTTGATGTTACTGTTCTGTTTCATGTATTGTCCCCCCCTCTATTGTACAGCGCTGAGCAAACCCTTTGGCGCTATATAAACTCGATAAATAAACAAATAAATAAATAAATAAATGTACTGTCTCCCACTATAATGTACAGCGCTGAGCAAACTTTTTGGCGCTATATAAACACTGTATAATAATAATAATTAGAGATGAGCGAATTATTCAAAAATTCGATTCGGCTGATTCGCCGAATTTGAGGAAGAAATTCGATTCGATGCGAATTTATTCGCTACGAATTCAACTTATAAAAAGGGTTTCTAGGCTTCAGAGAGCCTTTATATTAGTGCAGAACACTGTACCTTTAATTTAAATGCCCTTGGAGATGAGGAAGGAGAAGGAGAAGGAGAAGGAGAAGGAGAAGGATGAGAAGAAGGAGAAGGAGAAGGATGAGAAGAAGGAGAAGGAGAAGGATGAGAAGAAGGAGAAGGATGAGAAGAAGGAGAAGGATGAGAAGAAGGAGAAGGAGAAGGA
This sequence comes from Staurois parvus, assembly GCF_062004578.1. NCBI lineage: Eukaryota > Metazoa > Chordata > Amphibia > Anura > Ranidae > Staurois > Staurois parvus. The sequence goes on along the minus strand of NW_028318560.1, from coordinate 159,961 downwards.
TGAGAAGAAGGAGAAGGATGAGAAGAAGGAGAAGGAGAAGGATGAGAAGAAGGAGAAGGATGAGAAGAAGGAGAAGGAGAAGGATGAGAAGAAGGAGAAGGAGAAGGATGAGAAGAAGGAGAAGGATGAGAAGAAGGAGAAGGATGAGAAGAAGGATGAGAAGAAGGAGAAGGATGAGAAGAAGGATGAGAAGAAGGAGAAGGATGAGAAGAAGAAGGATGAGAAGAAGAAGAAGGATGAGAAGAAGAAGAAGGATGAGAAGAAGGAGAAGGATGAGAAGAAGAAGAAGGATGAGAAGAAGAAGAAGGATGAGAAGAAGAAGGATGAGAAGAAGAAGAAGGATGAGAAGAAGAAGAAGGATGAGAAGAAGGAGAAGGATGAGAAGAAGAAGGATGAGAAGAAGAAGAAGGATGAGAAGAAGGAGAATTCCAAGCCGGCAAAAAGTGTATCTGCAGAGCTCCGCTATTTCTTACTCTGACATTCACTCTGACATTCACATTTACAGCGGTTGAAACATTGTATCTATTTGTTTCCATAAATGGAAACAAATAGATACAATGTTTCAACCGCTGTATGGAGTGAATGTCAGAGAACTGTCAGAAATAGCGGAGCTCTGCAGATACACTTAGCGGAGCTCTGCAGATACACTTTTTGCCGGCTTGGAATTCTTCTTATTTTCATCCTACTTCTTCTTCTTCTTCTTCTTCATCCTCATCCTCATCCTCTTCTTCTTCTTCTGAGGATGAGGATGAAGAAGAAGAAGAAGAAGTAGGATGAAAATAAGAAGAATTCCAAACCGGCAAAAAGTGTATCTGCAGAGCTCCGCTAAGTGTATCTGCAGAGCTCCTCTATTTCTGACAGTTCTCTGACATTCACATTTACAGCGGTTGAAACATTGTATCTATTTGTTTCCATAAATGGAAACAAATAGATACAATGTTTCAACCGCTGAGCTCTGCAGATACACTTAGCGGAGCTCTGCAGATACACTTTTTGCCGGCTTGGAATTCTTCTTATTTTCATCCTACTTCTTCTTCTTCTTCTTCATCCTCATCCTCAGAAGAAGAAGAAGAATGAAAAGAAGAAGAAGAAGAATGAAAAGAAGAATGAAAAGAAGAATGAAAAGAAGAAGAAGAAGAATGAAAAGAAGAATGAGAAGAATGAAAAGATTCTTCTTCTTATTCTTCTTCTTCTTCTTCTTTTCATTCTTCTTTTCATTCTTCTTCTTCTTTTCATTCTTCTTCTTCTTTTCATTCTTCTTTTCATTCTTCTCATTCTTCTTTTCATTCTTCTCATTCTTCTTCTCATTCTTCTTTTCATTCTTCTTCTCATTCTTCTTTTCATTCTTCTTCTTCTTTTCATTCTTCTTTTCATTCTTCTCATTCTTCTTTTCATTCTTCTTTTCATTCTTCTTCTCATTCTTCTTTTCATTCTTCTTCTTCTTTTCATTCTTCTTTTCATTCTTCTTCTTCTTCTTTTCATTCTTCTTTTCATTCTTCTCATTCTTCTTTTCATTCTTCTCAATCTTTTTCTCATTCTTCTTTTCATTCTTCTTCTCATTCTTCTTTTCATTCTTCTTCTTCTTTTCATTCTTCTTTTCATTCTTCTTCTCATTCTTCTTTTCATTCTTCTTCTTCTTTTCATTCTTCTTTTCATTCTTCTTCTCATTCTTCTTTTCATGAAGAAGAAAAGAAGAATGAGAAGAATGAAAAGAAGAATGAAAAGAAGAAGAAGAAGAATGAAAAGAAGAATGAGAAGAATGAAAAGAAGAATGAGAAGAATGAAAAGAAGAATGAAAAGAAGAAGAATGAAAAGAAGAAGAAGAATGAAAAGAATAATGAAAAGAAGAAGAAGAAGAATAAAAAGAAGAAGAAGAAGAATGAAAAGAAGAATGAAAAGAAGAAGAAGAATGAAAAGAAGAAGAAGAAGAATGAAAAGAAGAATGAAAAGAAGAATGAGAAGAATGAAAAGATTCTTCTTCTTCTTCTTTTCATTCTTCTTTTCATTCTTCTTCTTCTTCTTTTCATTCTTCTTTTCATTCTTCTCATTCTTCTTTTCATTCTTCTCATTCTTCTTTTCATTCTTCTTCTCATTCTTCTTTTCATTCTTCTTCTTCTTTTCATTCTTCTCATTCTTCTTTTCATTCTTCTTTTCATTCTTCTTCTCATTCTTCTTTTCATTCTTCTTCTTCTTTTCATTCTTCTTCTCATTCTTCTTTTCATGAAGAAGAAAAGAAGAATGAGAAGAATGAAAAGAAGAATGAAAAGAAGAAGAAGAAGAATGAAAAGAAGAAGAAGAAGAATGAAAAGAAGAATGAAAAGAAGAAGAAGAATGAAAAGAAGAATGAGAAGAATGAAAAGAAGAATGAGAAGAATGAAAAGAAGAAGAAGAAGAATGAAAAGAAGAATGAAAAGAAGAAGAAGAATGAAAAGAAGAAGAAGAAGAATGAAAAGAAGAAGAAGAATGAAAAGAAGAAGAAGAAGAATGAAAAGAAGAATGAAAAGAAGAATGAGAAGAATGAAAAGATTCTTCTTCTTCTTCTTTTCATTCTTCTTTTCATTCTTCTTCTTCTTTTCATTCTTCTACTTCTTCTTTTCATTCTTCTTTTCATTCTTCTCATTCTTCTTTTCATTCTTCTCATTCTCCTTCTCATTCTTCTTTTCATTCTTCTTCTTCTTTTCATTCTTCTTTTCATTCTTATCATTCTTCTTTTCATTCTTCTTTTCATTCTTCTTCTCATTCTTCTTTTCATGAAGAAGAAAAGAAGAATGAGAAGAATGAAAAGAAGAATGAAAAGAAGAAGAAGAATGAAAAGAAGAATGAGAAGAAGAATGAAAAGAAGAATGAAAAGAAGAAGTATTCCAGTACAGCAAAAAGTGTATCTGCAGAGAGCTCCGCTATTTCTGACAGTTCTCTGACAGTTCCTTCACATGTACAGCGGTTGAAACATTGTATCTATTTCCGAATAAAAACATCTGTATCCTAAATGGAAACAAATAGATACAATGTTTCAACCGCTGTACATGTGAAGGAACTGTCAGAGAACTGTCAGAAATAGCGGAGCTCTCTGCAGGGACACTTTTGCCGGCTGATCGGGAAAAATCCGATTCGCGCACCCGAAGTATGCTAATATTCGGATTCGTCGCGAATCAAATTTTTCCTGAAATTCGAAACGAATTCCACTTCGCCTGGTTCGATTCGCTCATCTCTAATAATAATCGTAAGCTCCATGAGCCGGGCCCTCATATTCCTTCTGTACTACAATGTATTGTAATTGTACTGTCTACCTTTATATTGTAAAGTGCTGAGCAAACTGTTGGCGCTATATAAATACTGTATAATAATAATACCTCAGCATTTATATCCATACAAGTAGCACCGCCACCTTAATTCAGCTTTTCCTAACTTTTTTACCCCAGTAGAAGCATTATCATCATTTTCAGGTCTCAGGAAACCTTGCTAAAACCAATTTGTAGTTAGTGGGAAGAATGCCTTTGTCATGTACCCCAGTGGAACCATTATCATCATTTTCAGGTCTCAGAAAACCTTGCTAAAACCAATTTGTGGTTAGTGGGAAGAATGCCTTTGTCACGTGCCTTGGTTGGAGGCCAACGTGACAAGAGGGCTTCCACTTGCAGCTCTGGTCCGAGTACCCCAGGGACAGGGGCATAGGGCATCAAGTAGCACATGTGCTGGTATCAGACAGCAGGTAGCAACAGTCTCCAGACTGTAGTCAGCAGAAATGGAGGCGCACCAGAAGGGGACAGACAGATGGTGGCACCTGGAAAAAGGACCTTGGAACCTCAGTACGGAGACTGCAAGGGCAGGTAAAGCTGCTTGTCAAGATCAAGGGCATGGTCAGATGGCAAGCCAGAGTCAGCACGGAAGAACAGCAAGGATGTAGTCAGAAACCAATCTGGGGTCATACTTGAGGAACAAAAGTAAAAAAAGTCAAGCAGCAGGCTGAGGTCGGTACCAGGTAGATAGCAAAGCGTAGTCATAGGCAAGCTGGGACCAGAGTCCTGAATTCACAAAGCAAGGTACGGAGCAGGCTAGGTCAACAACAGCGGGTCAGATAACAAGAGCAGGAACACAGGTCATGGGGAGCTGAAGAACATCTAGCGATTAGCACACATCAGGACCTCCTTTGAATAGGCAGCTTGGCAACATTTAGGTGTGATTGGGAGTGCGCCAATGCCTGCAGATGTACACATCAATGCACGCTGACACACAGATGTGTTGTTACTAGCCAGATGTGTTGTTACCAGGGGCGGACTGACAACTCATGGGGCCCCCGGGCAATAGGGGATCATGGGGCCCGTGTCCTTGCCCAAACTCAAAAAAGCCTATGAAAAAGGTACCAGGGGCATCTCATGGGGCCTCCTACTGACCCCGGTCCCTTGGGCAGTGCCCGAGTTTCCAAATGGTCAGTCCGCCCCTGGTATGGTAATACGTGCCGCTAATAAGAGATAAAGAATTAATTTAGTTGATTTCTTGGGAGTGTCAGCTGGGAACAAGTGAAATAAAGCGACTTCTGGTGATCTACGAAGTTTGCCCTGTGAAAACTCTCTTCAGACCAGAGGCGGACTGACAACTCATGGGGCCCCCAGGCAATAGGAGATCATGGGGCCCCTGTGTCCTTGCCCAAACTCAGAAAAGCCTATGAAAAAGGTACCAGGGGCATCTCATGGGGCCCCCTACTGACCCCAGGCCCTCGGGCAGTGCCCAAGTTTCCAAATGGTCAGTCCGCCCCTGGTTGTTACTAGCTGGCACATAGCATTAGCTGCACAAGTATTAGTTCTCTGACAGCATTGTGGTCGTGGTCAAGGTTGTGGTGGTGGTCAGGGTACCATTCTTTGCCTAAAAGATCTGACTCTGCCAAGTGGTGTTTACTCTGAAACTATGCAGGCACCATCAAAAGGAGGTCTGCTGCTCTAGGGTTCCACAATACCCTGGTTGAGAATAGCTGCTTTAATCCAATCATTAAATGTATCCAGGTAGATGGTTATTGTCCAAAATCAGAATGGGAATTGTGAAAGTTGCCGAACCACCTTTTTATAATTACATAATCACAATTGATGCCAGTCAGTCTGTATAGGTGATAATCCTTCTATTCACATGGTTGAAGGTGTGAATTGTTGTCAAAGTAGAGGTGTTAAAACAACATTATAAGTGGAAGACAGAGGACCTTGCCCATTACAAAAACAAATCCAATTGGATGTAACTAACTCCTGAGTTAAATAAATGAGACCTGGTACCTGGCCCATTCCTGGCATCTGTAATGAGTCCAGAGTGTGCACTACATGATGCATGAGCTGTACAGAATATAAAATATTGTTAGGGGAAGGAGGGACACATTTATTTGCTATAAGAGACTTTTACAATACTATTCTTCCGAAAAGCTCTACCTCCTTGCAAATTTTTTATTTTTAGAGTTTAATTCTGCATTAAGACAGACTTTTGAGATCCATTCGATGGAATATCTACAGAAATGATTATGAAATGATTCCACAGCAAGGATGTTGAAATTATGAAGGTTTCAAAGTAAGGTTACAAAAGACGTACTTACGGAATAGGTTGCCTCTTGGCAGATCTCCAATGTCATTGTCCAAGCGCCATTATTTGCTGGTCTTTTTTTGGAATGCCTCCAGTGCTGGCTGGTGTAGGGTTGATACCCCTTTTTTTTAACTTCTTATAAACTCGGGTCTAGCTAAAAGGCAAAATAGTATTCAGGTATCTCATAGCAAATATGGATTTTTGAACAACTTTAGCATAAATATACAGTATATGATCAGCTTATCTAAGATTATGGCAAACTTTTAATCAAAGTGTATTTAAAGTGTATACTTTTTTGTTTTGTCACGGCTAACTTAGGAAAATGTTAGAACTCCTGTTCTCCCCCCTCCTGAAAAAAAAAAGGTGATGGGGAATCCAACATTTCGAATTGCCTCTGGAACAGGAATAGAATGGAAATCTTCCAATGGGACACTTGTTTCGGTGACAGCTGTCAGAAAATTTGGTTACCACTTCCCTACTGCATCCAAAACTAACACAGGTGTAATTTTTTTAATTCCTTATTTAAGAGTAGCGTCAATATCAATTACAATTTACATCGTAAAACAGGGGTCTTATGTGGAAATAGAGAATGACAATGTGGTCAACGGACTTATAACATAGGACAATATTACAATTTGTACACAGGGCAACGTGTAAGAAAATAAACTCCCTGAGCCTACTAATACATCTAAGGTGTAGTTTACAATGTTATGCCATTGGGGTGGGGAAGGGTGTAGGAAAGAGAGAAGGATTAGTAGAGATTCTTGGGTAAACCTTCTGAAGTAGGAAAGTAGTGTAATTACAGTTTATTGGAATGGGGTAATGTGATGGAGAGCATGGATAAATATACCAGGTGGGGTGAATGGGATCCTCACTATATAATATGGGGAATAGGGGTGAGCAGAGAATTTTTGGGACTAAGTAGAGTGCTTAGGTAGTTTTTCGACTACTAGAGTGGATGGATGATGTAATGATAGTCTTGATAGATACAAGTCTAGTGTCAGGAACCTCATGTCAGCCACCAGAGAGATGGCATCTACCACAGATACTGTGCCTAGCGGACTATTTATACCCGTGGCCTGTATGGGCTCATTGCTAGATATTTCAGCTTGCATCTCTGTTTTCCTTGATTCTGAATCTTGCTTGACTCTGTCATTGACCCTGACTTTTGTCTGACCTGCCTCTAGATTACCTCTGCCTGTTCATGTCTGCTGCCTACCTGTGTTACTCACCTTGGCCTCGATTCTTGACCAAGATTTTGCCTATCGATTCTGCATCTCAGTGTCTGCACGATGCCAACCTCTGCTTGTCTCTGACCTTGATCCTACTAGTGATTTGATGCTTTTCTGCCCGACTGCTACCAAACTCAGCATGTGACCCAGTTCTGCTCTCTACTTGTTTGAGGGAAGTCGGGGTACCCTCATCTCTTTACTTCTACTTACTTGACACCATGCTCCCAAGTTCAAGTCTGTGGTCCCACGTTCTTGGCACCTGCACTCTTCCACTGCCCTAGCAGTCCCTGTCTCAACTTCCAGGGGTGATCAGATGGGACTTGTGCAAGGGGCCACCAGCATCATCTCAAGCTCCTCATGCAGGTATGTAACATCTAGTGTTGTAATTGGTGTAGTTGTCCATTCAAAGTTGAAGGCAGGGGACTCCTAGCAGGAATTAATTATATTCTATCCCATGAGCAGTGGTTTATAATCTTCTGTGTAGGCGTAATCAAAACAGTAGAACCAGTTGCTTCGAATTTTGGACTCTGCCTGTTAGGGAGCTAGTCAGGGCATCCATATGTTTTATATCTTCTAAACAACAAAGCCATTGTTATATAGTTGGATGCAGGGGCGGACTGACAACTCAAGGGGCCCCCCGGGCAATAGGGGATCATGGGGTCCTTGCCCAAACTCAAAAAAGCCTATGAAAAAGGTACCAGGAGCATCTCATGGGGCCCCCTACTGACCCCAGGCCCTCGGGCAGTGCCTGAGTTTCCAAATGGTCAGTCCGCCCCTGGTTGGATGGAAAGTAGATTTCCACAAGGCTGTAACGCAGGGGCATCTGACCTTGACCAGATGCCTTATTATTTAATTTTTTATAGGTCTGTTAGGAATGGACTTGCCAGTAGTGGTGGGACTCACCTGCCTCGTGGGGTGCAGTACCAGGGCTGGCCAGCGGGTGCTCCCAGCAATCAGAGACTCAACCCTGCAGCCAGCCAAACACCTGAAACTGCTTAGGCAGGTGTATTTAAGTGATGGCCAGACCTGCAGTCTTTGCCTGTGTGTGTGTTTTTCATGGGCCCTGTATCTTGTAATCCTGCATTCTTGTTCCTGTTCCTGTGTTCCTGCTAGTACGTTTCCTTGTTGCCAAACTCTGCCTGTTCTGATTACGCTGACCCTCTCCTGCTCTGACCCCGGCTCGTTCCTGACCATCCCTCTGCCTGACCCTCTGTACCACGCTGCCCGCTACCTGCTGAACCTGGCTTGTGACCCCGACCATTCTCCGCTTGCTTCCCCTGTACCTACCTGCCCGATTGTTATTGACCCGGCCTGCCTGACGACGCTTGCATTGTATGTACTGTTATCTGTGGGTGGTTGGTTTGGTTCGTTTGCACTGTATTATGTTTAGTATTGCACTGCGTTTATGTTTGTATTGTTAGTGTTAATAAATTACATTGTTTATAACATATCTGAAGTCTGCGTTTCCCTGCGTCAGTCACATACCTCTGGTCATACCCTGGAGCCCTGACAAGGTCTTTAAAGGGACCGGGTTATGATGAAGAAGGAAATATGCAGTTTCTTTGGGAACACTGCATTTGGGAAATATTTGGTCGACAATGTTAAAAGGTTTGTAGGGCTGATTATGACCAAAAAATATGTAAAATATCGCTTGGCTGTTGGCTACATTTTCAGCAAGTTTGGGGAGTTCCGGGATACATGGTGTTTAGCACCGCTAGGGTCCAATATCAGCAGATAATGATTTTGTAACCAGACTCTTGGTATCTGTTGCTAATGGATGACTTGTAATTTTCTCTATACTTTACCCACTTGCTGGCTGCCTTATGAATATGTATACCTGTCAGCAAGTGGTTTGACCAAGCCCATGGCTGCAGACCTCCAGTACCTGTAGCCTGCCTAAAGCAATCACATCAGGCTTGTTAGCCCCCTTGTGATAGCAATAAAGTTTAATTTAAAAACATTAAAAAATAAAAAATTGATTTTAATAAATAAAAATAAATTGAAAATGTAAAAGCACCCATGTCCCCCTTGTGTATACACATGAAGGCATAGGCATATTTCCAAAAGTATTGTTCCGCCTGCCTTTTCACATGACCTTTAATGGCCTCCCAGTCTTAGTCCGTAGGGTTCAATATTGAGTTGGCCCCGCCCTTTGCATCTATAACAGCTTCAACTCTTCTGGGAAGGCCGTCCACAAGGTTTAGGAGGGTGTCTATGGGAAGGTTGGACCATTCTTCCAGAAGAACATTTGTGAGGTCAGGCACTGATGTCGGGGGAGGAGGCCTGGCTCGCAGTCTCCGCTCTAATTCATCCCAAAGGTGTTCTATGGGGTTGAGGTCAGGACTCTGTGCAGGCCAGTCAAGTTCCTCCACCCCAAACTGGCTCCTCCATGTCTTTATGGACCTTGCTTTGTGCACTGGTGTGCAGACATGTTGGAACAGGAAGGGGCCATCCCCAAACTCTTCCCACAAAGTTGGGAGCATGAAATTGTCCAAAATGCCTTGGTATGCTGCCGCCTTGGTGATTGGCACTTGGCTTCAGAGACACCCCCTGCGGGAGGACTAGAAGAGAGGCTGTCAGGCCTGAGAGAGGTTAGATGAAGAGATCTCCCTTTTAACATCAGGAACCAACTTTGGGAGAAAAGGCACTCTTTTGTTCGGACACTTGAACGCTGCTTAAACCAAAGACTTCTGCAAGTATTCTACCTCTCTAAACGTCTTTCTGTTATCTCCCTGTTGTGTTATTGCTCTCTGTATTTATATATATATATATATATATATATATTGGCTACATCTTTTTCTGTAAATATTTTTATTGCACCCTTTTGACCTTTTTAGTAATAAATCCTATTTTCTGAAAAGTGTTGAACCACTCTTTAACCACTTGCCGCCCAGCCACTGTAGAAAGGCGAGGCGCACCGCCGCTCTATCTGTCCTGCTGATCACCGCCGCGGATGTCAGTCGCCGGGTCACAGCCGGTCCTTAGCGGCTGTTTCCCGGCGATCGGCGGTAAACAGTGACAGAGAGCACAGCTGCAGTAGCTGTGCTGTCTGTCACTTCCTTGTCAGCTCGAGGACGAGCTGATCGAGACAGAAGAGTTTCTCTCTCTCAGTCAGCGGTGTCCTGTGCAGTACACACCCCCGCCCCTAGTAAAACACTCCCCCTCACTCAGATTACCCTTCCCTGCAAAATAAAGTTAACCCCTTCCTCCCCAGTGCCATTAGTACAGTGTCAGTGTTTTTCTTTTTGCACTGATCACTGTATTAGTGTTTTTGGGGATGTCAGTGACCCCAAGTCAGTACCCCTCAATGTCAGAATGTCCGCCGCAGTCCCGCAGTCCCACCATAAGTCGCTGGTTGCTGCCATAAGTCGCTGATTGCCGCCATTATTAGTATAAAAAAAACTCTAAAAGTCCAGTATCTTTCCCGCCATTTGTAAATGCTATAACTTTCACGTAAACCAATTAATTTACACATATTTTTTTTTTTTTAGCAAAGACATGTCGCAGAATGCATTTTGGCAGAAATTTATGACTAAATTTGATTTTTGCATTTTTTTTTACTGGACATGTTTTATAGCAAAAAGTCCAAAATATTGTTTTTTTTCCTCAAAATTGTCAGCCTTTTTTTTTATAGCGCAAAAAATAAAAACCGCACAGGCAATCAAATACCACCAAAAGAAAGCTCAATTTGTGGGGAAAAAAAGATGTAAATTTCATTTATGTACCGTATTGCATGACCACGCAATTGTCCGTTAAACTAGCGCAGCGCTGTATAGCAGAAAAATGGCATAAATTGCAGTATTTATACCATAGTTTGTAGACACTATAACTTCACACAAAGCAATCAATATACAATTATTGGGATTTTTTTTACCAAAAACATGGAGCAGAATACATTTTGGCCTAAATTTATAACCAACTTTGAGTTTACTATATATTTTTTATAGCTGAAAGTAAAAAATATTGTTTTTCTTCAAAACGTTTGGCCTTTTTTTGTTTATAGCGTGAAAAATAAAAAGCGCACAGATGATCAAATACTATTGAAAGAAAGCTCTATTTGTGTGAAAAAAAGGACGTAAATTTTGTTTGGGTGCAGCATTGCATGACCGCGCAATTATCAGTTGAATTAGTGCAGCGCCGAGTAGCAAAAAGAGGCCTGGTCATTAAGGGGGGTAAATCCTCTGGAGCTCAAGTGGTTAATGCAAACTAAGAATCCCAGTCTCTGAAGAGCGCTACTGTGTGTATTAAACTTCTGCATACATCTGCCCACGGTGACAGTGTGTATACAGACGCCTATTCAAACATCATAGTGTTACTGCTAAGATTGGTGAGTTTCCCCCTTCTCTGTACAAAGAGGTGGTGGTGGCAGTGTGAAGGGTTAATTGCGTAATTAACCTGACCCAGTAACAATCGCTCTTAGGCTGCGACACATAGATTGTGGTCCAGTGAGCTGGAAAATCTTTGTGCAGGGTGCAGCTGAGTGTGGCATTGTTACGTATGTGACAGCGTGGTTTTAAATTGGCTAGTCCTTCGGTCACAAGTTGGTGAGAAGGGCTGGGGGTCTGACGCCGCGACCGTCACAGTGACCCTTCCCCATAGCCACTGGAGGAGCATAACATCTGTACAACATAACCCACATTAAGCCGTCCGATTTCCATTTCCACTCCTTGTTTCCACACACTGTATTCATAATACAACCGTCGCTCTATTTCACTTTGCATCATCAGCTACCGCTTTCAGTTCCGTGCTTACCCACACAACATATCAGCTACAACTACACTGCAACAAACACAAAGAGCATCATTCAAAGGACCAAAAAACGTAGTCATAGCTGTACTGGAAATATGCTATTTATGTAACTTTGATGTGCAGTCTTGTTTTAGCTGCAACTTAAAGAAGATCTAAATGTGTATATATATATATATATATACACACTATATTGTCAAACGTATTGGTCGGCCTGCCTTTACACACACATGAACTTTACTGCCCCCCCAGTCTTAGTCCGTAGGGTTCAATATTGAGTTGGCCCCGCCCTTTGCAGCTATAACAGCTTCAACTCTTCTGGGAAGGCCATCCACAAGGTTTAGGAGGGTGTCTATGGGAAGGTTGGACCATTCTTCCAGAAGCACATTTGTGAGGTCAGGCACACAGTCTCCACTCTAATTCATCCCAAAGGTGTTCTATGGGGTTGAGGTCAGGACTCTGTGCAGGCCAGTCAATTTCCTCCACCCCAAACTGGCTCCTCCATGTCTTTATGGACCTTGCTTTGTGCACTGGTGTGCAGTCATGTTGGAACAGGAAGGGGCCATCCCCAAACTCTTCCCACAAAGTTGGGAGCATGAAATTGTCTAAAATGTCTTGGTATGCTGATGCCTTAAGTGTTCCCTTCACTGGAACCAACCCCTAAAAAACAACCCCACACCATAATCCCGCCTCCACCAAACTTTACACTTGGCACAATGCAATCAGGAAAGTACCATTCTCCTGGCAACCGCCAAACCCAGACATGTCCATTCAGATCAGACAGTTGGCAACTTCTGCGCACTGTGCGCTTCAGCATGCACTGACCCCACTCTGTCATGTGACGTGGCCTACCACTTGGTGGCTGAGTTGCTGTTGTTCCCAGTTGCTTCCACTTTGTTATAATCCCACTAACAGTTGAGCGTGGAATATTTAGTAGCCAGGAAATGTCACGGATGGACTTATTGCACAGGTGGCAACCTATCACGGGACCACGCTTGGAGTCACTGAGCTCCTGAGAGCGACCCATTCTTTCACCAATCTTTGTAGAAGCAGTCTGCATGCCTAGGGGCTTGATTGTATACACCTGTGTCCATGGAGGGGATTGGAACACCTGAATCACATGATTTGGAGGGCGGGCCCAATACTTTTGGCAATATAGTGTGTGTGTATATATATATATACACTCACTGAATAAATAGCATCTTTGTTCATTCCCCTTGGAGACAAAGTCTTCAACTCATGGATCCAAAAGTACTCCCTTTTACTCGACTCTCTAATCTTATTATCACCCCTCCAGTTACGTTTATAGGACTTAATCCCCCAAAAATTGCAAGCCTGAACAATCCTTATTGTGTACATCCAAAAAATGTCTTGATCACTTAAATCCCCTTTCTTCCCCATTCTGATGTTCGATTTGAACTTCAACAAGTCATCTTCACCATGTTTAGATGCCTAAATGCATTGAGTTGCTGTCATGTGATTGGCTGATTAGTAATTTGTGTTACCAAGCAATTGAACAGATGTACCTAAAAAAGAAATGGTGATCACATACCACCAAAAGAAAGCTCTATTTGTGTGGAAACAAAATATATCAATTTCATTTGAGTACAGTGTTGCATGACTGCGCAATTGCCAGTTAAAGTGTTACTAAATCCACAACAGTACAATCAGTCTGTAGATGCAGTCAAGAATGCTTGTTATACTCACTGTGGAATCTAAGAGGTTAATCCTCTGCATTGTGTAAAAAGGCTGTTTGATCCTGTCTTCTCTAATCCTCCCCTTCTTCCAGTGTCCCCCTCTTATCTCCTGATAAGACATATCTGTGGAGTCACTCTGCACATGCTCAGTTTGGTGTGTATTGCTAGAGAGTTTTTTATTTCTTTGGGAGGGTGCATGTGATCAGCACAGGGCCAAACAACTCTGGCCAGACAGAGGGTCAGGGGTTAGGCAGCCTCATAGGACAGTAAGAGGAGAATGAAAACTCCTCCTACTGCTGATGAGAAAAGGTATTTAGCAGTTTATATTTACAAGAATAATTGCATTTCCATATTGTGTGTACTGTGGGAGAGCAGATATAGTGAATACAGGGTCAGGGGAGACCGGATATAGAGAATGCAGGGTCCGGGGAGACCAGATATAGTGAATGCAGGGTCCGGGGAGACCAGATATAGTGAATGCGGGGTCCGGGGAAAGCAGATATAGTGAATGCGGGGTCCGGGGAGAGCAGATATAGTGAAAGCAGGATCCGGGGAGAGCGGATATAGTGAATGCAGGGTCCGGGGAGACCAGATATAGTGAATGCAGGGTCCGGGGAGATCATATGTAGTGAATGCAGGGTCCGGGGAGACCAGATATAGTGAATGCGGGGTCCGGGGAGACCGGATATAGTAAATGCAGGGTCCGGGGAGACCAGATATAGTGAATGCAGGGTCCGGGGAGATCATATGTAGTGAATGCAGGGTCCGGGGAGACCAGATATAGTGAATGCGGGGTCCGGGGAGACCGGATATAGTAAATGCAGGGTCCGGGGAGACCAGATATAGTGAATGCAGGGTCCGGGGAGATCATATGTAGTGAATGCAGGGTCCGGGGAGACCAGATATAGTGAATGCGGGGTCCGGGGAGACCGGATATAGTGAATGCGGGGTCCGGGGAGAGCAGATATAGTGAATGCAGGGTCCGGGGAGAGCGGATATAGTGAATGCAGGATCCGGGGAGAGCGGATATAGTGAAAGCAGGGTCCGGGGAGAGCGGATATAGTGAATGCGGGGTCCGGGGAGAGCGGATATAGTGAATGCAGGGTCCGGGGAGAGCGGATATAGTGAATGCGGGGTCCGGGGAGACCGGATATAGTGAATGCGGGGTCCGGGGAGAGCAGATATAGTGAATGTGGGGTCCTGGGAGACCGGATATAGTGAATGCAGGGTCCGGGGAGACCAGATATAGTAAATGCAGGGTCCGGGGAGACCGGATATAGTGAAAGCAGGGTCTGGAGAGACCAGATATAGTGATTGCAGGGTCTGGAGAGACCAGATATAGTGAATGCAGGGTCCGGGGAGACCAGATATAGTAAATGCAGGGTCCGGGGAGACCGTATATAGTGAATGCAGGGTCCGGGGAGACCGGATATAGTGAATGCAGGGTCTGGAGAGACCAGATATAGTGAATGCAGGGTCTGGAGAGACCAGATATAGTGAATGCAGGGTCCGGGGAGACCAGATATAGTGAATGCAGGGTCCGGGGAGAGCAGATATAGTGAATGCAGGGTCCAGGGAGACCAGATATAGTGAATGCAGGGTCCAGGGAGAGCAGATATAGTGAATGCAGGGTCCTGGGTTTAGTAACACAGTAGCGCAGTGCTGAATAGCAAAAAATAGCTTGGTCATGAAGGGGGTAAAATATTGCGGAGCTGAAGCAGTTAAAGAGCAATTTTTGTCAGCAAGGGAACATCAATCAGTAAACAGGAAACTTGACGTCTGCTGAATTCAGAAGGCTGATTCAGTTCTCAGTACAGTAATCCTGTGTAGTCAGAGCGCTGCGAACTCACAGGTGTGGTGGGCTTTCTTCAGTGTAACTTCCTCTCCCCCCGCCATGTCTGTCTCTATTTGTGGGTATGTGTGGGAACACCTCTCCTGCATTGCAAACACGTTAGCAAATGGGGATCCCAAATTTCCAGCAAAAGGTGGAGGCTGGAGGAGGGAGGTTGCACTACAGCAGCCGCTGGATGAAAGGCTAAATTACTCAGCAGACAAGCTGTGATCACCAGTATGCATTTCAAGGCTTCTTATTCAGTTTAGCCTGGAACCTGGAAGCTGCTTATGTTTCTCCTTCCCTTGTTCCGCTCTCCCCCCCAGGGGTGGACTGACAACTCATGGGGCCCCCGGACAATAGGGGATCATGGGGCCCCTGTGTCCTTGCCCAAACTCAAAAAAGCCTATGAAAAAGGTACCAGGAGCATCGCATGGAGCCCCCTACTGACCCCAGGCCCTCGGGCAGTGCCCGAGTTTCCAAATGGTCAGTCTTATCAACATGCTATAGTTACTACTGGGTCCAGGGGAGGACTGACAACTCATGGGGCCCCTGGGCAATAGGGGATCATGGGGCTCCCATGTCCTCACTCACACTTAAAAGCACACCCAAGAAAAGCCTATGAAAGGTACTAAGGGCATCTCATGGGGCCCCTGGGCAATAGGGGATCATGGGACCCCTGTGTCCTCACCCACACTTTAACCTCCCTGGCGGTATGATTCTTTCCGATTTTTGGTGCTGAAAGCGGTACCATTATTTTGGATGGAAATATGTAGTTTTTTATTGTAGGCCTGTAATTTTTAGGAATAACTCACTGAAATCTGTCCGAACAAGAGTCTAGTAAACATCCCGGGTATGATAAAATTTGAAACACGAAATCATAAATTATAATTTAATAAATAATCACAAAAAATAATAATATAATAATAATACATTTAATTCAATAATATAATCAAACCAAAAACACTGAAATTTGAAATATAGCGCCAAGTTCGCACATCACTGAGCAAAGTCGCAGAATCGTTTTCAGTGTCTGATGATGAATTTCCCCCACGAATCATTATCACTCAATTCTGCAAGTGGTTCTGATTTACTATCACTGTTCTCAAGCTGATCTAAACCGCTTTTGACCTAAAGGGACACTTTTTGGACGCCATGGACGTTTCTCAGTTTCCAGGCAGAAAGAACAGACAAAATGCAGGCAGGGCGCAGAACACAGCACTAGGGACAAAATGTCTGTGAAATTGGTTGAGACAGCAATGTTTTACTATGTAAAATGTAAAAAAAAAAAGACATTTTTTAAAATTTTTAAATTTCCTGCCGCCGGTTCCGGCGCCCGTACGTCCCGACGTCACAGGGACAGGACACAGAAGCCGGATGCCGGCATCGGCCGGAGGAGATGGCCGGGGACGCTGCAGGGGACACATCGTGGGAGCGCAGGGTAAGGTAAGTGAAGAACAAATGCCGGAGCAGTGCCCCATGGTAAGCCCGAGTGTAGCTCGGGGTTACCACTCTTGGTACTGAAATGTTACCCCGAACTACACTCGGGAATACCGCCAAGGAGGTTAAACCACACCCAAAAAAGCCTATGAAAGGTACTAGAGGCAACACATGGGGCCCCCTACTGACCCTGGGCCTTCGGGCAGTGCCTGAGTGCTCAAATGGTCAGTCCGCCCCTGACTAGGTCTCTGCAATGCAGGCAGATCATGGCTGGTGATAAGGGCTGTGCATGGCTGAAATACAGCAGAAAGCCCTAGGTAACACCCGCATGAGATCCTTTAACAACTGAAATCTAATGAATGAAAATGGCGGGCCAGGGAAAGTCAGGATTGAGAGGGAAGAGCTATATGATGCTGGATGTCCTCCATGCCAGAAAAAGAGGCAGGCTCTATCTGACACACTGCAGCTTCTAATGCACACTGTAAGCTTCTCACAGTGTGCAGTGATTTCAGAGTAAGGCTCCATGTACACGGGACACTTCTGAACGATGGAAACTGATTGCTGGAAAATGTAGGTTAAAAAACGTCTGTTTAGCCGCGTTTGCATAATGCGTTTATGAGCGTTTTTTAAAGATAGCCTCAGGAGACCTTCCAAAATGCCCAGAATGTGCTGAAAAACGGTAAGAAATTAACTAATACAGACATTTTGAGAGAAATAGAGAGAGCAGAAGCAGAGAGAGCAGTATGTGTTGAGATGACCTGTCTTTACATTTATTTATTTATTTATTTCAGGTACTTATATAGCGCCATCACTTTACATATATTTTGTACATTCACATCAGTCCCTAACCCTCAAGGGGCGTACAATCTAAGGTCCCTAACCCTCAAGGGGTGTACAATCTAAGGTCCCTAACCCTCAAGGGGCGTACAATCTAAGGTCCCTAACCCTCAAGGGGCGTACAATCTAAGGTCCCTAACCCTCAAGGGGCGTACAATCTAAGGTCCCTAACTCACATTCATACATACACATACTAGGGACAATTTAGACAGGAGTCAATTAACCTATCAGCATGTCTTTGGAGTGTGGGAGGAAACCGGAGTACCCGGAGGAAACCCACACAGGCACAGGGAGAACATGCAAATTCCAGGCAGGTGGTGCCGTGGTTGGGATTTGAACCAATGACCCTAGTACTGCCAGGCGGAAGTGCTGACCGTGTTTTTTTTTTTTTGTGGTGTTTGGATGTTTCGGCTCATTTCTGTGCAGAAAATATTGCAGCGGAGTCTAACATATTTTCTTTCATGCGAAACCTCAAAGTATGGTGTTCCGGGTCCATTTGAGTATCGGGAAAATGCTTTGCATACATTTTTCATGATGAAAAAAGGCTCTGGGCAGCATCTGAAAATGGAAGAGTTAAAAAAAAATTTCCAAACGCAAACGCTTAAAAACGCGTTTAGCCGTTTGAAACGCTGATAAAATCTACTCCTGAACGCAAATTTTCTGCATTAAAAAAAAACGACTGTAAACCAGGGGCAGACTGACCATTCGGGCACTGCCCGAGGGCCTGGGGTCAGTAGGGGGCCCCATGAGATGCCCCTGGTACCTTTCATTGGCTTTTTCATAGGCTTTTTTGGGTGTGGGTGAGGACACAGGGGCCCCATAATCCAGTATTGCCTGGGGGCCCCATGACTTGTCAGTCCACCCCTGCTGTAAATTCAAATGCCTGTAAACGACGATGTGTAGATGGACACATAGGAAACATTAGGGAGAGTTCAGGGGCTGCTGAAAAAAACGCAGAAAAGCTCCTGAACGTGAGTTTATCTTCTGCAGTGTATATGGAGCCCTAAGACATTTCAGTAAAGGAGAGGAGCCGCTACAACCACACGAGACTGGAGGCAAGGCTGGGAGCAGGGGTGGACTGACCATTTGGAAACTCGGGCACTGCCCGAGGGCCCGGGGTCAATAGGGGGTCCCATGAGATGCCCCTCATACCTTTTTCATAGGCTTTTTTGAGTTTGGGCAAGGACACAGGGGCCCCATGATCCCCTATTGCCCGGGGGCCCCATGAGTTGTCAGTCCGCCCCTGGCTGGGAGTCAGCTGTAAATCATTGTGAAACGTCGGGTACACAGTGACTTTCTGCCACTCCTTTTCTAAGTTCCCTATAGTTGGTTCTGAATGTGCAATAATATTGGTCAAGAGTTCCCTGTTTCTGCAATAGGGCACAGAATTATGAGAAGCTGCAGTCCCACCTGAAAGCACTGTGAAAATCCTGCTGAATGCAGTTGATTACTGAAGGCAAATTGATCCGATTTTCTGCTTTTAGATCACTCGCAGTGTTTCTGGATCTATAGATAGAGGTCTATAGCGCAAAAAAAAATGGATATAAAAAAATCAGGCTACTACTTGCCAGAGGTGTCAGACGAATACTTGAATGTATTGCTCAGGATATTGCTCATCATCCTGCATGTTAGATGGAAAATGGATGTCCAAAGCTCAGCTCCAGGCAAACAGCTGAACCCACCACTGAAATACACAGAACGTATCTGTTCTCTTTCCCCTCCATGAAGGGACACAGGAATTCTGATACTGTTTATTGCTAGTGTCCCTGCTTCCTGTAGGCGGCAGTATAACCCCACAGTATGAGAATCCCTGTGTCCCTTAATGGACAATGGGATTTGTGCTCTTACCCTAAAATCCTCTTTTTTTTGGAGTCTATTGGAGGACTAAGGAATTTTGATACTATTGCTTTTTTGCTAGTGTCCAAGCCTCCTGTAGATGGCAGTATAACTCAGCAATAGCAGAATTCCCGTGTCCCTTAATGGACTCCAGAAAATGTTTTTAATGCCAAGCATAAAAGTCCCATTTTCTTTCTCGTTCATTAACCACTTCCGGTCCGGACACTTTCCCCCCCTTCCAGTCCGGACACTTTTTCCCCCTTCCAGTCCGGACACTTTCACCCCCTTCCTGTCCGGACACTTTCCCCCTCCTGTCCGGACACTTTTACCACCTTCCTGTCCAGGGCAATTTTCAGCTTTCAGCGCTATCACTCTTTGAATGACAATTGCGCGGTCATGCAACACTGTACCCATATGAATTTTTTATCATTTTTTTGAGACAGATAAAGCTTTATTTTGGTGGTATTTATTCACCGCTGAGATTTTTATTTTTTTTCCTATGTAAATGAAAAAATGTCCAAAAATTTTTTAAAAAGTGTTTTTCTTATAAAATTTTGCAAATAAATAATCTTTCATCATAAATCTTGCCCGAAATGTATTCCGTTATCTTTTTAGTAAAAAAAAAAAATAAGCCAAATTAGTTTATAACCAAAAATTATAATTTTTAAAAAATATTTTTACATTTTTATTTTATTTTTTTTATTATTATTTATGTTTTTTTTTTTTTTTACATACTGTCACCCTAGCAGTACAGTGTCACCATCATGACACTGTACTACTTGTGGGGGGTGATGAAGATTTTTTTTTTTTTTTACAGTGATTGCTTTTACACTCATAAAGGATGTAAAAGCAATCATTTCTCTTTCTCTCTGTCTGCATTCTTGCAGCCATTGAGAACTACTGAGTGAGCTGTGATTGGTCACAGTTTGTCACATGGTACAAGGCTGCTGTGAATAGCCTTGTACCATGTGACCTCTGTGATCATTCACAGATTTCACCCGTAGTAAGCAATGATGTCACAAGTGACATCTTGCTTACTACTTTGCATGTGATCACTGATTGGCCTATCAGTGATCACATGATCGGGACCTCGTACAGAGGTCCCGTCCGACGATCGGTGTTTCACTGTGTCCCAGGGAGCGCGCACAGCTAGAAATGGCGGGTGCCGTTTATGAACCGTAACCCGCCCCTGGAGTGCCGCCGCCCTGACGTTTATAAACAGCAGGCGGGCGGCAAGTTGTTAACTACTTAAAGCGGTTGTAAAGGCGCAACGTTTTTTACCTTCATGCATTCTATGTATGAAGGTAAAAAAAC
This sequence comes from Staurois parvus, assembly GCF_062004578.1. Taxonomy (NCBI): domain Eukaryota; kingdom Metazoa; phylum Chordata; class Amphibia; order Anura; family Ranidae; genus Staurois; species Staurois parvus. The sequence continues at coordinate 139,472 of NW_028318560.1, read as the reverse complement.
CTTCTGTGTGCAGCCGTGCCCCCAGCCCCCTCAATACTTACCTGAGCCCCATCGAGATCCAGTGATGTACACAACAGCATCAGCTGTCCTGGGTCTCTGCCTCATTGGCTCCCGCTGCTGTCAACCCATATGGAAGAAAAATATATTTGAAATATATTTTAAAAATATTCTTTCTAAATATATTGACGTATATTTGAAATACTAAAATTTTGGCCGTATTCAATATATTTAAAAATATATTTCAATAAATAAATATATATGCTGTATGTTGAAATGCATTTATTATTATTATTGTTATTATTATTATTATACAGTATTTATATAGCGCCAACAGTTCGCTCAGCGCTGTACATTACAATGGGGGACAATACATGAGACGGTACAATAACAATACAATGCGATACAGGAGGGGTTCGAGGACCCTGCACCTTGGAGCTTACAATAATGTCTTATTACAAAATATATGAAAAAATATTTTTAAAAATACATTTCAAATATACTGTATGTCTTTAAAAACACAAATCTGCATTTTTGGAATGCATTTACAAATATATGTTAAAATGACTTTTTTATATGTTAAAAAAAATCTGAACAATATATTTATAAAAAATATATTATAAAAAATATTTTCCAAATATTTTGTAATATATAAAAAATGCATTTAAACATGCAGTATATATATATATATATATATATATATATATATATATATTGAAATATATTGAATACGGCCAAAATTGTAGTATTTCAAATATATGTCAATATATTTGGGAAGAATATTTTTAAAATATATTTCAAATATATTTTTCTTCCATGTGGGAATCGCAGCCAGTCAGCCAATGAGGAGAGAGAGGGTGGATGGGCACACGGAGCAGCAGGTGCCCCCATAGCAAGTTGCCTGCTGTGGGGGCACCCGACAGAAGGGAGAGGCAAGGAGAGCCTGTGGGGGACTCAAGAAGAGGAGAATTCGGGCTGCTCTGGGTAAAACCATTGCACACAGCAGGTAAGTTTAGACATGTTTATTTTCATAGAAAAAAAAATTAACCTTTAGAATTGCTTTAAGCTCTGAAAGGTTTTACCCCCTTCATGATCAGGCCATTGTTTTGCTATTTAACACTGCGCTACTTAACTGGTAATTGTGCAATCACGCAACGCTGTACCCCAAACAAAATTGATATACTTTTTTCATATAAATAGTGCTTGATTTGATTACCACTGTATTTTTTCTATTTTTTGTGATATAAACGAAAAAAGACCAACAATTTTGAAAAAAGAAAACAATATTTTTTTACTTTCCGCTATAAAACATATCCAAAAAAAATGTAAAAACTCTAATTTCTTCATAAATTTTGGCCAGAATATATTCTGCTCCATGTGGGAGTGTCTGTGCTTCTGGATGATCAAGCAGTGACATTAGGATCGGGCTAATCCTGACTTCATCCAGAAGCACAGACACTCCCACCCTGTAGACTGCCGGCTCGGTCCATGGGATGATTGGACTGGGATGATTTCCATGCCAGGGTAGCATATTGATACGGCTCATCAAAGGTATAAGGGGTGCTTCTGATCAGGGGCGGACTGACCATTTGGAAACTTGGGCACTGCTCGAGGGCCCGGGGATAGTAGGGGGCCCCATGAGATGCCCCTGGCACCTTTTTCATAGGCTTTTTTGAGTTTGGGCAAGGACACAGGGGCCCCATGATCCCCTATTGCCCGGGGGCCCCATGAGTTGTCAGTCCGCCCCTGCTTCTGATATAAGCAGGCATTGATCTAAGAGGAGAAGAGGGATATGGAGTATTCATAAGCAGAGGCGTATTTACCACAAGGCAAACAAGACATTCGCCTAGGGCGGCATTTTTTAGGGGCAGAAGGGAGGGAAGAAGAAGGGACAGGCAGCATGGGGACCAGGTGGGATCTGAGAGAGGCTGTGGGATGCTGGTGTATGCAGAGCCCGACTCTTGTTCCCGGGGATGTCTGGAGCTGTGAAGGTGAGTGTCTTCTCTCTATCACTGGGGTGGGGGGGCGTGGCCAGTGTATAGGGGGCGGTAGTAGTAGAAGGCTCTCTCAGGTGGGGGTGTTGTTGGTCAATGTCAGGCTCTCTTCATGGGGGAGGTGGGTGTTGGTCAGTGTCAGGGTCTCTCTGTGGGGGGGGGGAGCCGATTTTTGTGTTGCTTAGGGAAAATGGAATGGTGTTCATTTCTAGTTTAGCTTTAACCTCTTGTAGAGCATATTTACCCCATGTTCACACCGAAGCGTTTTCCGCAGCATTTTGCAGAAACACACAGCAGTCCATTTACCATGATTTTCTATGGGACACGTTCACATCTCAGCGTTTTCACCCAGTGCATTTTTTGGGAAAGGGTCAGGGACTTTTTTGAACACAAAAAGTTGCGTTTTTGATTCTATAGATTTCAATGGAAACGCTGCGGAAAAGCATAAATTGTATTTTTTCTGCGTTTTTGCCACTTTTTTAATGTATTTTGGATGCGTTTTCCATTTTAACCACTTCCAGTCCGGACACTTTTACCCCCTTCCCCCCCAGGCCAATTTTCGGCTTTCAGCGCTATCACACTTTGAATGGCAATTGCGCGGTCATGCAACACTGTACCCATATGAATTTTTTTTGCATTTTTTTGAGACAGAAAAAGCTTTATTTCGGTGGTATTTATTCACCTCCTGGGATTTTTATTTTGTTTTGCTATATAAATGAAAAAGTCCAAGAATTTTGAAATAAAGTGTTTTTTTATAAAATTTTGCAAATAAATAATCTTTCTTTATAAATCTTGGCCAAAATGTATTCAGTTATCTTTTTAGTAAAAAAAATAACCCAAATTAGTTTATAACTAAAAATTATAATTTTTCAAAAGTTTTTTTACATTTTTATTTATTTTTTTAATTATTATTTGTTTTTTTTTTCTTTTTAACATACTGTCACCCTAGCACAGTGGTGGGCAACCTTTTTTTCAGCTGAGCCAAATCTCGCCAAAACCACGATTGAAATTTATTTTGAGAGCCACATTTTTAAAACTGAAAATACATAGGATGGTACACTGTTTTTAGTTTCAATAAGTTTTTATAGTAATTCATCCCCCATAGTAATTCATCCCCCATATAGTAATTCATCCTCCATAGTAATTCATCCCCCCTATAGTAATTAATCCCCCATATAGTAATTCATCCCCCATAATAATTCATCCCCCATATAGTAATTCATCCCCCCTATAGTAATTCATCCCCCATAGTAATTCATCCCCCCTATAGTAATTAATCCCCCATATAGTAATTCATCCCCCATAGTAATTCATCCCCCATATAGTAATTCATCCCCCATATTAATTCATCCCTCATATAGTAATTCATCCCCCATATTAGTTCATCCCTCATATAGTAATTCATCCCCCATAGTAATTCATCCCCCATATAGTAATTCATCCCCCCTATAGTAATTCATCCCCCATAGTAATTCATCCCCCATAGTAATTCATCCCCCATACAGTAATTCATCCCCCCTATAGTAATTCGCCCCCATATAGTAATTCATCCCCCATAGTAATTCATCCCCCATATAGTAATTCATCCCCCATATTAATTCATCCCTCATATAGTAATTCATCCCCCATATTAATTCATCCCTCATATAGTAATTCATCCCCCATAGTAATTCATCCCCCATATAGTAATTCATCCCCCATATTAATTCATCCCTCATATAGTAATTCATCCCCCATATTAATTCATCCCCCCTATAGTAATTCATCCCTCATATAGTAATTCATCCCCCATATAGTAGTAGTAAGTAGCAAGTAGTAAGCCAAGTCCCCCCTGTGTCAATTCACTTACCTTTGCTCCGCGCGTTCTTTTCGCCGTGTTCCCGCGCCGTTCCGGTCTTCAGGGCGGACTGTGAAAGGAGCCTAGCTCCTCTCACGTTCGTCACGCTGCCCCGCCTACACACATCCTGACAGCCAATCACTGGCTATCAGGATGTGAGTGGCAGCGAGACTGGCCAATCATTGCATTTGAGCGCGCTGCCCTGGCTGTTTTTTTTTTGGATCACGCTCCGCGGGCCGGATTAAAAGGTGGTGACACCATGGTGACACTGTACTACTTGTTGGGGGTGATGAAGATTTTTTTTTTTTACACTGATTGCTTTTACACCCATAAAGGCTCTAAAAGCAATCATTTCTCCTTCTCTCTGGCTGCATTCCTGCAGCCATTGAGAAATACTGTGAGAGCTGTGATTGGTTACAGCTTGTCACATGGTACAAGGCTGTTGTGAATAACCCTGTACCATGTGACCTCTGTGATCATTTACAGATTTCACATGTAGTAAGCAATGATGTCAGAAGTGACATCTTGCTTACACCTATTCATGTGATCACTGATTGGCCAATCAGTGATCACATGATTGAGACCTCACACAGAGGTCCCGTACAGCAATTGGTGCTCTGCTCTCGGGCACCGCACCGCAGTGCTGCGCTCTCCCAGGGAGCGCGCACAGTCCAAAATGGCGGGCGTCGTTTATGAACAGCAACCCGCCCCTGCACTGTCGTTTAGACAACGGCTGGACGGGAAGTGGTTAAATCTGCCTAGCAACAAGAAAAAAAAATTTAAAAATGCAAACGCACCGCAAAACGCACTGCAGAAACGGATCAAACGCAAACTGCATAGGTGTGAACCTAGCCTTATGGCGGATCTTTGTGGCAGGAAGATGGTGGCTCTAGCACTCACGTGCCACACATTTGCATCCTTGGATGGCAGAGGTCGGGAGGCTGGGCAGGAAGGGGCCAGAATACTGTAGATTTAAGCATTTTTTTTTTGTTTTTTTTTGCCGCCCTCTGAATTAACTGTGGGTATTGGATAGTGTACTGTATATGGAGGATATCTATTTGTGTGTGTGGGTTTTTTTTCTCTAGTGGTTGAACTGGATAGACTTGTGTCTTTTTTCGACCAGATTAACTATGTAACCATACTGGCAGCACAGTGGTTAGCATTTCTGCCTGGTAGTACTGGGGTCCTCAGTGTAGCCTCCCTAGCAGTCTGATTATGTCAGTATTTCTGTGCTCAAAGCGGTACTTTTTTTGCATGGAAATATGTATTTTTTTTTATTGTAGGCCTGTAATTCTTAGGAATAACTCACTGAAATCTGTCCGAACAAGAGTCTAGTAAACATCCCGGGTATGATAAAACTTGAAACACGAAATCATAAATTATAATATAATAAATAATCATAAAAATAATAATAAATGTAATTCAATAATATAATCAAACCAAAAACACTGAAATGTGAAATAGAGCGCCAAGTTCGCACATCACTGAGCTCAGTCGCAGAATCGTTTTCAGTGTCTGATGAGGAATTTCTCCCACGAATCATTATCACTCAATTCTGCAAGTGGTTCTGATTTACTATCGCTGTTCTGTAGCCGAACTAAAACCGCGTCTGACCTAAAGGGACGCTTTTTGGACGCCATGGACGTTTCTCAGTTTCCAGGCAGAAAGAACAGTCAAAATGCAGGCAGGGCGCCGGACAAAGCACTCGGGACAAAATGTATGTGAAATGGTTTGATACAGGAATGTAATACTATGTGATTTTAGTGTATTTAGTGAATGTCACTTTTTAACATTTTTAAATTTCTCGCCGTTCCGTCCCCAGTACGTCCCGACATCGCAGGGAACAGAACCCGGAAGACAGATGCCGGCATCAGCTGGAGGACATTGCCGGGGACACTGCAGGAGGGACATCGCAGGGAACAGAACCCGGAAGACAGATGCCGGCATCAGCTGGAGGACATTACAGGGGACACTGCAGGGGGGACATCGCGGGAGCGCAGGACAAGGTAAGTGAAGAAGAGATCCCGGAGCAACGCTGCAGTGTATTCCCGAGTGTAGCTCGGGGTTACCGCTTGTGGTACTGAAACTTTACCCCGAGCTACACTCGGGAATACCGCCAGGGGGGTTAAATCTCAGACATTGTGCATGTTCTCCCTGCACTGGTTTCCTCCCACAGTCCAAAGACATACTGGTAAATCCTCCCAAGTATGTGATATAGGGAGCTGAGATTGTAAGCTCTTGAGGGCAGAGACTGATGGGAAGGTGGCAGTCATCATCTCTTCTCACATTATGGTGCATAAAATATCTCAAAACCCATTCAATACTTTTCTTTCTTTCCTTTTAGCTGTGGTCATGTGACCGCTATACACTTTTTCCATGCTTGTCCTCCAAGAAGGGAGGGGGGCTGGAGACTTCAAATTATGTCACAAGTCCTACTGACAGCATACGGCTGAGTAAACATGGGTGGCTAAAAGGAAGTAAAAACATCTGTGTTCTTACCATCCCTGACCCTCTACCTACAAAAACATGGTAGCTATACACATTGTCACGGGCACAAAGCAACCTGACACGTCACATTTGTAGGACGTTCCACCTGTGAAACACAACCACAGAAGTCAATAGGACCACCAACTGCTTGCCTTAGAAAAGTGATCCCCAGTGGAAAACTCCACTGCCACTGAGGTCCTACGAGGTTCCCAAATATTTGATGTGGAAAGCGCGCAAGATCATGCATGTTCCCCCAACACATGAAACTCATGCATCCATTTTGCAAGCATGTAGCGGCGCCATGAATTCACAATGACACCCAATGCGCAATGCATGTGTGAAAACACAAGCCAAAATGCATGCTAGCAAAGTACCTGGCATTTTGGTGCAATATTTTGTAAAAAGGGGCCATGTGCTTCTTTGGTGCAATTTTTGCACATCGGGCAGCCTACTGAGATCAAAGGACTGTCCTAAATGTGACATGCAAAAATGTGCATGCGCTGACACACATGCATAGCTGTGAAGGGAGCCTCAATCAAGCTCTGCCAGGCTGGGTGGAGGACATGTCAGCCTGTGATGTCACAGAGTGACCGCAGGACTATGAGCAAGCCTTACAGTGGCAGGGGTCCTGAAGGTCCTACTAAAGTCACATTTGCAGGACGTTCCACCTCTGAAACACACCCACAGAAGTCAATAGGACCACCAACTACTTGCCTTTGAAAAGTGATCCCCAGTGGAAAACTCCACTGCCACTGAGGTCCTACTAGGTTCCCAAATATTTGATGTGGAAAGCGCGCAAGATCATGCATGTTCCCGCAACACGCAAAGCTTATGTATCCCTTTTGAAGGCATGTAGCGGCGCCATGAATTCACAATGACCCCCAATGCACCTTTCTAATGCATGCGTGAAAACAGAAGCCAAAATGCATGCTAGCAAAGTACCTGGCGTTTTGGTGAATTATTTTTAAAAAAGGGGTCGTGTGCTTCTTTGGTGCAATTTTTGCACACCGGGCAGCCTACTGAGATCAAAGGACTGTACTAAATGCGACATGCAAAAATGTGCATGCGCTGGCACACATGCATAGCTGTGAAGGGAGCCTCAATCAAGCTCTGCCAGGCTGGGTGGAGGACATGTCAGCCTGTGATGTCACAGAGTGACCGCAGGACTATGGGCAAGTCTTACGGTGGCAAGGGTCCTGCAGGTCCTACTAAAGAGGAAGGGATGCAACCTGACTATGCTACTGAGGATCTGCCACTGTGGTTAGCATGGTCAGGAAGGGTATCAAGAAAACCTGGACTCTCGTGAGAAGTGGTCAGATCACCAGGTATTAAGTGAGGTCTGCCTTTGCTCCAGACATAGAAAGAAGCATTACAAATAACGTGAGGGACAAAGTGTAGACCCACATTTTTTATATTTAAGTTTACGTAAATTCTGGGAATCTGACACTTCTTGAAGGAATAATCAGAGGTATGTTAACTCATATTTCATCGTTGTTACCATTATATGGCCAAACATTTGTGAACACCTGACCATCACAGCTCTATAAGCTTGTTGGACTTCTTATTCCAAAACCATTGTCATTAATATGGAGGCGCCCCCTTCTCCTCTGTGGCTATAAAAGCCTCCACAATTAAAGAAAGGCCTTCCATAAGATTTTGGAGTATGTTGGTGGTTCCAGTCCGTCCCAAAGCTGTTCAGTAGGGTTGAGGTCAGGCCACTCGAGTTCCACCAAACTGGTCAAACCATGGAGGTGGCTTTGTACAGATGGGCATAGTCATGTTGGAACACTAAAGAGCCTTCCCCAATCTGTTACCACTAGGCTGGAAGTGCAAAATGGTCTAAAACATCTAAGTATCTGTAGCATTAATGGGACCCTTCACTGGAAACACCTGAAATCATTAATTTGGAGGGGTGTCCACACCAGCTACTTTATTCGGTACACCTTGCTAGTTGAAACCCCTCTTGCCTTCAGAGCTGCCTTAATTCTTTGTGGCATAGATTCAACAAGGTGTTGGTCCATATTGACATGATATCATCACGCAGTTGCTGCAGACTTGTTGGCTGCAGATCCATGAACCATCGATACTAGGCAGGATAGACCCATGCTATCGTGTTGTTTACCCTAAAAGCTGACCCTACCATCTGAATGTTGCAGCTGAAATCGAGACTCATCAGACCAGGCAACATTTTTTTTCCTATCTTCTGTTGTCCAATTTTGATCAGCCTGTGCAAATTGTAGTCTCCGTTTCCTGTTCGTGGCTGACAAGAGTGACACCCGGTGTGGTCTTCTGCTGCTGTAGCCCATCTGCTTCAAGGTTGTTGTGCTTTCAGAGATGGTATTCTGTGTAGCTCGGTTGTAACAAGTGGTTATTTGAGATACTGTTGCCTTTCTATCACCTCGAATCAGTCTGTCCATTCTCCTCTGACATCAACAAGGCATTTTCATCCACACCACTGGATATTTTCTCTTTTTTGGACCATTCTCTGTAAACTCGAGAGATGGTTGTGCATGAAAATCCCAGTAGATCAGTTTTTGAAATACTCAGACCAGCAGTTTTTGAAATACTCAGACCAGTTCGTCTTGCACCAACAACCATGCCACGTTGCAGCAACCGGTCTGCCCATTCTCCTCTGACCTCTGACATCAACAAGGCATTTTTGTCCACACAACTACCGCTCACTGGATATTTTCTCTTTTTGGAACCATTCTCTGTAAACCCTAGAGATGGTTGTGCGTAAATATCCCAGTAGATCAGCAGTTTTTGAAATACTTAGACCAGCCCATCTGGCACCAACAACCATGCCACGTTCAAAGTCACTTAAATCCCCTTTCTTCCTCATTCCGATGCTCGGTATGAACTTCAGCAAGTTGTCTTCACCACGTCTAGATGTTTAAATGCATTGAGTTGCTACCATGTGATTGGCTGATTAGCAATTTGTTACAAAGCAATTGAACAGGTGTACCCAATAAAGTGGCCGGTGAGTGTATGTTGGCCATTTATGTAAGTGTGATGGTCAGGTGCCTGCAAGATTTTTGACATTCATTCCATTGTGATTTCATGAAGAGCTGAGTTTACGAGTCTAGTGCCGGCCATAGACGGGTCGAAAATCAGCCGATTTTTCGGGCGAAAAAAAAACCGGCCAATTTTCGCACCGTGAGTGGGTTAATTGGTCGGCCGTTTTTCGGGTTTTAGCACATTTTTTTTAATCAGTCATGTTGGAAAATTCGCTGCCGATTTTGACGATCGGTCGATTTTCCCGACAATGATGGGCAAATCGGCCGATCGTTTTACCAATAAAAAATATGCGCATGAGCCGTGACCTGCAAGCAGAAGAAAAAGAAGAAGAAAAGCAGAAGAAGAAGAAAAGAAGTAGAAGAAGAAAAAGAAGAAGAATTCCATTCCGCTATTATATTTTATATGAAAAGTCTTGAGGTTGCAACAAATGTATCCAAATAAAACCATCTGTATCCGAAATGGATACAAATGGATACATTTGTTGCAACCTCAATACTTTTCATATAAAATATAATAGCGGACTGGAATTCTTCTATTTCTTCTTCTTCTTCTTCTTTTATTCATCTTCTTCTTATGTATTGCTCCCCTGTGTGCTACCCTGTCTCTGCAAGAGACAGAAGTAATTATGGGGTTAAATGCCAGCTATAGACGGGACGAAAATCGACCGATTTTTTTACCGTTGGTGGTAACGTTGGCCGATCGAACAACCGATTTTTCATTTTTTTTTTAAAAAAATAGCCGGTTTTCAACCCGTCTATGGCCTGCTTTAGGCTTGTTGAAGTTTTTCATGATATTATTGTTTTTTAAACCTATTTGCATTTATTAAACAGATATTGAGGGCACATAATAAATATCCTTTAAAAATCCTTTAACCATTTGACGCCCGGCCTATGGCTAAATGGCGTCCGCAAAAATGCTTTACCTTTCCGGGAGGCTGCCATATGGCGTCCTCCCGCATATGTGCAGTTCGTGTGCTTGCAGAGCCACGCAGCGGCACGATCTGTCACCGGCTGTGTACCTCGGACACGGCCGATGACAGATCTGAGTACCGGCCCCCGTTGCCAGTACCATGTGACCTGCTATGACCAATCACAGCAGGTAACATGACAGTTGTATACAATGGATGGCTTCATTCATGCCATCCATTGTATACTAGTGTCTAGCTGTGAATGGTCACAGCTAATCACATGCACATGTCATGTGATTAGCTGTGGCCAAATCACAGCTAAGCACAAAAAAAAAACCCTGAATGAATCGATGTCATTCAGGTAAATGCTTGTTTATAGCAAAGTAATTCTTTGCTATAAGCAAATTGTGTAAAAAAAAAAAATACTGATCACTTCCCCAAAGTAGTACAATGTTAGTATGGTAACATTGTACTACTTTGGACATAGTGAAATATCAAAAAAGAAATCTTAAAAAAATAAAAAAAATGTAATAAAAAATTAAAAAAAAAAAAAAAATATATATATTTTTTTTTTTTTTTCACACTGTCACCAGTCAGTGTCCCTGATCACCGCCATGCAAGTTATATGATGACGCTGTACTGCACTGGTGACAGTATGTAAAAAAAAATAGTGAAATATTTTTTTTTATTTTTTCATTTTCCAAAAAATTATGACAAAAAAAATACAACTTCAAAAAACTCGCTATTCCTCTTATGAAGTACGTCGGACTGTCTACTCTGCAAAAAGGGGTCATTTTGTGGATATCTGTACTGTTCTGACATTTGGGGGATATCTGTACTGTTCTGACATTTGGGGGATATCTGTACTGTCCTGACATTTGGGGGATATCTGTACTGTCCTGACATTTGCGGGATATCTGTACTGTCCTGACATTTGGGGGATATCTGTACTGTCCTGACATTTGGGGGATATCTGTACTGTTCTGACATTTGCGGGATATCTGTACTGTCCTGACATTTGGGGGATATCTGTACTGTTCTGACATTTGCGGGATATCTGTACTGTCCTGACATTTGGGGGATATCTGTACTGTTCTGACATTTGGGGGATATCTGTACTGTCCTGACATTTGGGGGATATCTGTACCGCCCTGACATTTGGGGGATATCTGTACTGTCCTGACATTTGGGGGATATCTGTACCGCCCTGACATTTGGGGGATATCTGTACTGTCCTGACATTTGGGGGATATCTGTACTGTTCTGACATTTGGGGGATATCTGTACTGTGCTGACATTCTTGGACCTCAAGAAATTAGATTGGCTGTCAGTACTTCAGGATTGATCAATATTCAGATCTATCCCATAGTTTGTGAACTCTATAACTTTCCTACAAACTAAATAATACATCCTGATTTGGGTTATTTTCACCAAAGACATGTAGCAGAATACATCTCGGCCTAAATTTATGAAGAACAATTATTTATTTGTAAACTTTTATAACAGAAACAAAGAAAAACATGTTTTTTTTTTCAAAATGTTCGGACTTTTTTGTTAATTTAGCAAAAAATAAAAACCCCAGCGGTGATTAAATACCACCAAAAGAAAGCTCTAGTTGTGTGAAGAAAATGATAAAATGTTAGTTTGGGTACAATGTTGTATGACCGCGCAATTGTCATTCAAAGTGTGAGAGCGCTGAAACCTGAAAAATGGCCTGGGCAGGAAGGGGGTAAAATTGCCCGATATTGAATTGGTTAAAAATGAAAATGGTAATGGTAGCAAAAACATGAAGAAAAAAAATGTCATGAAGTTAAAGCATAAAAAAAAAAAAAAAAAACCACGATAAAGGGCAGGGAAGTCCATAACTGTCTTCCTGGTGTACAACCCTACCATAACAAGTGTAAAAATACTTTTTGACATACAACACCTTTTCTTGGCACTTTAAAGGGGTATTAAACCCAAAAACCAAAAAAGTATTATATTGCAGCTTACCAATCATTAGATGTGGTGGCTGCATTAGTGTTCTTTTCTTGGCTTTATCCCCTCTGTTTTCACCCGTTGATCTGGCCAGTAACACACCTCCTGTATTTGTGAGACACCTCTCTGGAGGAATGAGCACAGGAGGCACAACTGACAGCAACCTTACCAGTCTGAGGGGAGGGTGGTGTTAAATGTATTAGCAGATTTAGAACCACTAGCAAACTGAAGTCAAACCCCAACTCACACCTACTCAATTACAGCAAGCAGCTCTTTCCTTTTACGAGAAAGGTTTTGCATGAATAAATAAAAGTGGATCATTTTAATTACCCCTGCCAGTAGTAAATGGATTGTCGCATCCATGTGAACTGATACATTCTGCTGAAGAGTTTGTGCTGTGAAGAACAACAGACTTGCTGGCTTGATCACCAGATGAAAACAGAAGAAAGACTAAAAAAAAAGGAAAGTGATGCAGCCATCACATCTAAGAATTGGTAAGATGCAATATAATAAATCTTTGCTTTTGGGTTTAATTCTGCTCAGGGGCGGACTGACCATTTGGAAACTCGGGCACTGCCCGAGGGCCCGGGGTCAGTAGGGGGCCACATGAGATGCCCTTGGTACCTTTTTCATAGGCTTTTTTGAGTTTGGGCAAGGACACAGGGTACCCCATGATCCCCTATTGCCCGGGGGCCCCATGAGTTGTCAGTCCGCCCCTGATTCTGCTTTAAATTATGGAGCAGAGTTGAATCTGCTGGTGGAGTGCACCCATTGGTGAGTCACAAGAGATTCCCGTGCAGCAAATCCCCAACAGGTATATATGTAGCACCACTGGCAAAAGTCATGCATGCAACCAGGTGAATCTCCAGTTACCATTAAAAAAAACAGGGCGGAAAAAAAATCTCAATTTATCACTCACACATGAATAAATCCCATCAGCGTATTTCAGGGATCCCTTTCTCAAAGCCAGGGAATCCTAAAATGCCCCTGCTGTGATTTATACAGTATACACTCACCGTCCACTTTATGAGGTACACCGGTTCAATTGCTCGGTAACACAAATTGCTAATCAGCCAATCACATGGCAGCAACTCAATGCATTTAGGCATCTAGACATGGTGAAGACAACTTGCTGAAGTTCAAACCGAGCATCAGAATGGGGAAGAAAGGGGATTTAAGTGACTTTGAACGTGGCACGGTTGTTATTGCCAGATGGGCTGGTCTGAGTATTTCAAAAATTGCTGATCTACTGGGATTTTCACGCACAACCATCTCTAGGGTTTACAGAGAATGGTCAAAAAAAGAGAAAATATCTAGTGAGCGGCAGTTGTGTGCATGAAAATGCCTTGTTGATGACAGAGGTCAGAGGAGAATGGGCAGACTGGTTCAAGATGATAGAAAGGCAACAGTAACTCAAATACACTCACCAGCCACTTTATTAGGTATACCTGTTCAATTACTTTGTAACAAATTGCTAATCAGCCAATCACATGCCAGCAACTCAATGCATTTAGGCATCTAGACGTGGTGAAGACAACTTGCTGAAGTTCATACCGAGCATCAGAATGGGTAAGAAAGGGGATTTAAGTGACTTTGAGCGTAGTATGGTTGTTGGTGCAAAATGGGCTGGTCTGAGTATTTCAAAAACTGCTGGTCTGAGTATTTCATACACAAGCATCTCTCGAGTTTACAGAGAATGGTCCAAAAAAGAGAAAATATCCAGTTCTGTGGATGAAAATGCCTTGTTGATGTCAGAGGAGAATGGGCAGACTGGTTCGAGATGATAGAAAGGCAACAGTATCTCAAATAACCACTTGTTACAACTGAAGTATGCAGAATACTATCTCTGAATGCACAACATGTCAAACCTTGAGGCAGATGGGCTACAGCAGCAGAAGATCACAGTAGGTGCCGTTGTACCCATCTTTTGATGGCTACTTCCAGCAGCATAATGCACCGTATCACAAAGCTCAAATCATCTCAAACTGGTTTCTTGAACATGACAATGAGGTCACTGTACTCCAATAGCCTCCACAGTCACCAGATCTCCATCCAATAGAGCCCCTTTGAGATGTGGTGGAATGGGAGATTCCCATCATGGATGTGCAGCCGACAAATCTGCAGCAACTGATGCTATCATGTCAATATGGACCAAAATCTCTGAGGAATGTTCCCAACACCTTGTTGAATCTATGCCACGAAGAATGAAGGCAGTTTTGAAGGCAAAAGGAGGTCCAACCCGGTACTAGCAAGGTGTACCTAATAAAGGGGCCGGGGAGTGTATGTGTGACCAATAAACTGATCTCTCTTGTGCTGCAACCCCCTACACCTTTCAAAACAAGAACATTTTCCGAGACGTAATCTTCTAGGAGCATCTCCAAATAATGGACAACTGCTAACTATGACATTTCTCCCGGCTCTTTAAAATCTCAGTCCATCCAAAAAGGATATTTTAGTTACAGGTCAACCCCTGGATCTCCATGCCATCCTTCTGTGTAATTGGACATTTTGGATGTTTCAGTCCACCGTTGTGAGTTCCAGCTACTACTTTTACCATCTCCATAATAAAAATAAATACAACGTAAATTCAAAATATTACAGGTAGAGTGAGAAAATCTCACAATGGGGCGGACTGACCATTTGGAAACTCGGGTCAGTAGGGAGCCTCATGAGATGCCCCTGGTACCTTTTTAATAGGCTTTTTTGAGTTTGGGCAAGGACACAGGGGCCCCATGATCCCCTACTGCCCGGGGGCCCCATGAGTTGTCAGTCCACCCCTGGGCACAGATGTGCAGAGATCTTACCAATAAAGAGGAAACTGTTGGGGTCTAATTCTCCAACTTCTACCAAACACTATACATGTTTTGGAAGGACGGTCCTTCTAAATTAGGTGGTCAGAAGAGAGGAATGGGGAGAGGACCGGTTAGAAATAATAGATACGGGGGGAATTAGGACTGAGACTAACCACCAGGCAAATGAGATTTTGTGTGATTGCTGCACACTGCCTTCCCATCAGCTCTATACGAACATTCTGATACTATGCTAAGTCCAAAAAAAGCAGAAAGCAGGTCATCAGACCCCACATCTATCATGGTATGCACTGGCTGGTCTGCAAAGGATAGATGAGTCCCTCAACCCCGAGATATTACTCACCCAACGCATGTGATGTGTCTTCTAGTCCGCACCAAGACACCAAGTGTTGACTGTTTAGTGTTACAGAACTTCCCGTGGAAGTGCCGACTGTCTGCCGGTTGCAGCATATATCCGTGATCTGTACAAACACAGATTGCGTCACTCTGCCGCTTGTCTACAGAAATACTTAAAGGGGAGTTCCAGATGAATAAAATAAAAATAAAAGTCAGCAGATACAAAAACTGTAGCTGCTAACTTTTAAAATACAGACACTTACCTGTTCCGTGGTCCAGCGGTGTCCTGGTTTCTCCGGCTGTCTTCATTCCTTGACATCTTCAGTGTGGGCACCCGGCTGTGACAGCTTGCGGCTTCTCAGCCGGGGGGTGCCCACTGCGCATGCGTGAGAAGCACTGCGCTTTGTGAATGGCCCCGTAGTCTTCTGGGACCTATCACGTGTCCCAGAAGACTATGGGGAGGGAGGACCACTTCCGCTTCCGATCGCCTTAGGCGATCGCCCCGGAAGTGGGAACGGGTACTTGTCAAATTTGGGTACCCGCTCCCCAAAGGTGGCAATCCTTAACGTTCCTAGCGGTAATCCTGTGTGTCGCTCGGGGTTAATTTACAGTACCAAAAGTGGTAACCCTGAGCCGCACTTGGGAATACACTGTAATGCTTGCCCTGCGATCCCCTGATCCTTACCTTGTCTTGTGATCCCCCAATCCTTACCTTGTCTTGCGATCCCCTGATCCTTACCTTGTCTTGCGATCCCGTGATCCTTACCTTGTCTTGTGATCCCCCAATCCTTACCTTGTCTTGCGATCCCCTGATCCTTACCTTGTCCTGTGATCCCCCGATCCTTACCTTGTCTTGTGATCCCCCAATCCTTACCTTGTCTTGTGATCCCCCGATCCTTACCTTGTCCTGTGATCCTCCGATCCTTACCTTGTCCTGCGATCCCCTGATCCTTACCTTGTTCTGTGATCCCTCGATCCTTAGCTTGTCCTGCGATCCCCCGATCCTTAGCTTGTCCTGCAATCCCCTGATCCTTACCTTGTTCTGTGATCCCTCGATCCTTACCTTGTCCTGTGATCCCCTGATCCTTAGCTTGTCCTGCGATCCCCCAATCCTTACCTTTTCCTGCGATCCCCTGATCCTTACCTTGTCCTGTGATCCCCCGATCCTTACCTTGTCCTGCAATCCTCCGATCCTTACCTTGTCCTGCGATCCCCCAATCCTTACCTTGTCCTGTGATCCCCCGATCCTTACCTTGTCCTGTGATCCCCCGATCCTTACCTTGTCCTGCGATCCCCCGATCCTTACCTTGTCCTGTGATCCCCGATCCTTACCTTGTCCTGTGATCCCCCGATCCTTACCTTGTCCTGTGATCCCCTGATCCTTACCTTGTCCTGCGATCCCCCAATCCTTTCCTTGTCCTGCGATCCCCCTATCCTTACTTTGTCCTGCGATCCCCCAATCCTTACCTTGTCCTGCGATCCCCCGATCCTTACCTTGTCCTGCGATCCCCCAATCCTTACCTTGTCCTGCGATGCCCCGATCCTTACCTGGTTCTGCGATCCCCAAATCTATACCTTGTCCTGCTACCCCCCCAATCTTTACCTTGTCCTGCGATCCCCGATCCTTTCCTTGTCCTGCGATCCCCAAATCTTTACCTTGTCCTGCGACCCCCCCAATCTTTACTTTGTCCTGCAATCCCCCGATCCTTACCTTGTCCTGCCATCCCCCGATCCTTACCTTGTCCTGTGATCCCCAATCCTTACCTTTTTCTGTGATCCCCCAATCCTTTCCTTGCCCTGCGATCCCCAAATCCTTACCTTGTCCTGCAACCCCCCCGATCTTTACCTTGTCCTGCCATCCCCCGATCCTTACCTTGTCCTGCCATCCCCCGATCCTTACCTTGTCCTGCCATCCCCCGATCCTTACCTTGTCCTGCCATCCCCCGATCCTTACCTTGTCCTGCCAGTCCCCGATCCTTACCTTGCCCTGTGATCCCCTGATCCTTACCTTGTCCTGTGATCCCCCGATTCTTACCTTGTCCTGTGATCCCCCGATCCTTACCTTTTCCTGCCATCCCCCGATCCTTACCTTGCCCTGCAATCCCCCAATCTTTACCTTGTCCTCCGATCCTCTGATCCTTACCTTGTCCTTGTGATCCCCCGATCCTTACCTTGTTCTGCAATCCCCCTATCCTTACTTTGTCCTGCGATCCCTCGATCCATACCTTGTCCTGTCATCCCGCGATCCTTACCTTGTCCTGCAATCCCCAGATATCCTCCTGCTGTGTCCTCCGGCCGATGCTGGCATTCGTCTTCCAGGTTCCTTTCTCTGCAAGCGCCGCGACGCAGGGGGCGTGGAACTAGCGGGAGATTCAAAAAAGTAAAAGTATGATATACCCACAAAACATTGTAATATGTTAGGATTACATTCCTTTATCAAACCATTTCACATACATTTTGTCCCGAGTGCTTTGTCCGGCGCCCTGCCTGCATTTTTACTGTTCTTTCTGCCTGGAAACTGAGAAACGTCCATGGCGTCCAAAAAGCGTCCCTTTAGGTCAAAAGCGGTTTTAGACCGGCTAGAGAACAGCGATAGGAAATCAGAACCACTTGCAGAATTGAGTGATAATGATTCGTGGGGGAAATTCCTCATCAGACACTGAAAACGATTCTGCGACTTTGCTCAGCGATGTGCGAACTTGGCGCTCTATTTCACATTTCAGTGTTTTTGGTTTGATTATATTATTGAATTACATTTATTATTATATTATTATTTTTATAATTATTTATTATATTATAATTTATGATTTTGTGTTTCAAACTCCATCATATCCGGGATGTTTGCTAGACTCTTGTTCGGACAGATTTCAGTGAGTTATTCCTAAGAATTACAGGCCTATAATATAAAACAACAAATTTCCATGCAAAACAATATACCGCTTTGACAATCAAAAATATTGATTAGTTAGACCGCCAGGGAGGTTAGCGAGGAGCGGGGAACAAAGCATTAAAGCAGAACTTCCCCTTTTGGGTGGAGCTCCGCTTTAAAGCAGTTAGAAACCCAAAACCAAAAATTCAGTGGGGGAGATTTACTAAAACTGGAGAGTGCAAAATCTGGTGTAGCTGTGTATGGGAGCCAATCAGCTTCTAACTTCAACTTGTTCAATTAAGCTTTGAAAAAAAAAAAGGAAGCTGGTTGGTTACTATCTAAATAAGTGGCGCACAGTACAA
This sequence comes from Staurois parvus, assembly GCF_062004578.1. Lineage (NCBI taxonomy): Eukaryota > Metazoa > Chordata > Amphibia > Anura > Ranidae > Staurois > Staurois parvus. The sequence continues at coordinate 120,878 of NW_028318560.1, read as the reverse complement.
ATATTCCTAGTGATAAGACATAAAATCATATGCTGTGCGCTACTATAAAGGCATCACATAAAATCCAACTATGCAAAAAGAAAAACTATTAAATGAACATGCGTATGTCATATGCATTTATATCAAACAATATATAAAATCAACAGCATTTACTGTAATAAAGTATAAAAGAGTCCCAAGTGTTCATATATTCTCATAGATATCCTTCTTGTCCAAAAGTCCAACCGTGCCATCTATCACTTTCTCATTCTGCGTTAATAATTCTCCTTTTATATAATCACTACCAGTGTTAGGCTACATGTTCCAGTCGAAATGCACCCTGACAGTGCATTGTGATTGGCCAAAGCAATGCACCTGACCACAGGTCAGGTGCAATGCTTTGGCCAATTACAGCGCATGATGATGTCACAAGGGGGCAGGGATGACACCGCCCCCTTGTGATGTCCATACTGTATTTCAGAACTGTCAATGCGGCTCAGACGGCAGGAGCCAGCGTAGAGAGAGGAGCAGCCTTTTTTTTTTCTTTTTTTTGGGTTGGTGGTGACGGTGGGCATCGTGATTGACATTGGATCTACTTCGGGGAACAATTTTTTTATTTTTGTTTTTAATAAATGACTTGTCAAAGACTGTCTACTGTCGTTGTTCCACTACACTTTTTTTATTTTGTGAATGGATAGGGGTACCTCGTACCACATATTCATTCACATAGGGGGCGGTGCGGGAACCAGGGGCCCCTGGAGTACTTCCGCCATCCATACCAAGCTCTTTGGGTTGGGTATAAATTTTGAGGGGAACCCCCACACTAAAATTTTAAAAAATGGCTTGGGGGTCCCCTCCAAAATCCCTACCAGACCCTTTTCTGAGCATGCAGCTTAGCAGGTCAGAAAAGGGAGGGGGGATAAGCAAGTGCCTTCCCTCCCATACCAGGCCACATGCCTCAACATGGGGGTGGTGCTTTGGGGCAGGAGTGCTGCCCCCCAAAGTGCCTTCCCCCCCGAACCATACCAGGCCACATGCCATCAACATGGAGACAAGGTGCTTGGGGGGGGGGGGAGCACTCCTGCCCCAAGGCACCACCCCCATGTGGTGATTTTTTCATACAAGTACATGGCACAGCAGGCACATATCAGGAATCTGAAATGTTGAGTTGACATATTCTGTGAAGCAAATCTATATCTAGACACTAGAATCTCATATACACTTTAACCTGTTATTGTCAAAAGTTGTTTTCAAGCTTTTATCTTCCTTTAAAATATTCCCTGATCCTCCATACCTGGGGTGTCATCTGCGGGTTTCCAGTCACTTGCCGAGAAGGGTGTATACTGCATCTTCCATCTGAAATTTCTTGACAATGCCCCTCTATTCTGCAAATCCTTTTAGAATCCGCCATCTTCAACCTTGGCTTCTAATGGACATTTTATATTCAACACTTTCTTATGTTTTTTCACCGCCAACTCATACAAAAACTGACCTCCTTTGAATAATTATGCCTATGAACACAACCTGCCAGATATTCCCTATCCCACAATTGTGCTCTACTCATGACTACTACAATTTACTTATCCTGTATTTAAAAAAAAAAAAAGGAAGCAAGATTTACAAACTTCCTTCTCTCCTGAACAAGTTGACCAAATTGTATTTCTCTCCCACAAGTCTTCTTCTAGTAATAAATATCAAGAGCAGGCTACAAAGTCCTTTCATGGTGGTACATTGTTACCAAACCCCTCCACTCACTACAACCGTCTATCCCAGGGGCGGACTGACCATTTGGAAACTCAGGCACTGCCCGAGGGCCCGGGGTCAGTAGGGGGCCCCATGAGATGCCCCTGGTACCTTTTTCATAGGCTTTTTTGAATTTGGGGAAGGACACAGGGGCCCCAGGATCCCCTATTGCCCGGGGGCCCCATGAGTTGTCAGTCCGCCCCTGGTCTATCCCCAATGTATCTTGCAGATGCCAACAAGTTGATAGCTTGCTGTAGCCATATTCTAATTCTGCCCCAAGTTAAAGGATTTCCAGAATAAACCCACAACAGTGACCCAACAAGTCAGACTTTTGCATCCCAAATGACCTCTCCTTTTTCCTTTTACATAGAAACTCCCTCACCGCTTAAAAAAAACAAAAACAGTTCTCCAACATCCAATAAATGCCATAAATGCATGAATTCCTTCTCTTTGGCGTCATTTGGACCCACCCAAAATATCACTATGGTTTTCTAAAATATTTGGAGGACCCCACAAGGGCAGATCTAGGGACTTTTGGAAACAATGGTTCTACTGGACAGAATTGTGGTTCACTGGGGAATATGAGGCCTTCCTATATTCTCCTTGATCTGTGGGTTTGGTCAGAGCAGCTAGGGGAGACCTCCGACCATCCAAGAGGCCCAGACCTACTCCTTTCTGTACCTCCCCATTTTTTTCTGCCCTTTGCCTCTACCCTTAATTTGCCCTAATTGGCTACGCCTACAAACTTCTTCCCAACTCCACATCTCCCCACCCTTCTCCACATCTCCACACCTTTCTAGTCCTTTCATGGTTCATTTCTAAACTCTTCCATTCACTACAACCATCTATCCCCAACGTATACTCAGACGAAAACCACTAACTACAACATCTATCCCCAACATATCCTGCAGATGCAAACAAATGGATGACTCACTGTTGCACATATTCTGGTTTTGCCCCAAGTTAAAGGACTTCTAGAGTAAAACTGCAACAGTCACCCAAAAATTGACAAATGTTTGCATCCCAAATGACTACTTCATTTTGCATAACAACTCCCTTCCACTCACCACTTATAAAAAAAATGTTTCTCCAACATCCTATAAATACTGTTAGAAGATGCATACCCTCTCATTGGCATCAATTGGTTTTACCCAAAATATGACTTTTCCTTACTGCTCTCTACCCCCTCCCCCCTTATTTCCTTACCTCCACCTTATCCCTAAATTATCACCTTCAAGATATACGTTTTGGTTTGTAAACATGTTTTTATTGTTACAGTTTAAGACACTTCTCATGTGATATCTTGTTTCACATCCTACAGAACCTTTACTCCGATTCCAAATCGGACATCCTGAATATAAACTGAGTCATAATGTACCTTGCCCATAGACATGTTCTGTAACACCATGTTGTCCTTTTCATTTTCATAAGACTTGTATTTTTGACTGTTTTGAAATTGTCCCACTTTCCTGTTTTGTGAAAAAAGGTAACCTACAAATAAATAATCCCTGGTGATCTTGCTATGAGGGTCTTTGTTCAGGCATTCATATAGGGTACCAGCTGTCTTCAAAATGTCACTTACCCCCTGGGGAAGGCTATAAGTGGCACACATTGCACTAATAAGGAAGGCCCGGAGTAAGAAGAAAAGAAGACATGAACGAAGGGCCAGCATGACAGGGGTTAAAGGGGGTTAGGATGAGTCCCTTTAGCATAAGGGGGAGTTAAAAATAGTTAAGGAAGGAGTGGGGGAGCTATGAGGGGTGATCTTACAGGGTGTGGCAGGGTTTTTTTTTTCAGTCTGAAGCAGGGGCGGACTGACTATTTGGAAACTTGGGCACTGCCCGAGGGCCCAGGGTCAGTAGGGGTCCCATGAGATGCCCCTGGTACCTTTTTCATAGGCTTTTCTGAGTTTGGGAAAGGACACAGGGGCCCCATGATCTCCTATTGCCCGGGGGCCCCATGAGTTGTCAGTCCACCTCTGGTCTGAAGAGAGTTTTCACAGGGCAAACTTCCCGCCCGCCCGTTGTTTAATGGTTTGTCTTGGTGGTGGTTGTGCCATATTGGTGCTGGGAGACGTCCGGCGGGGAGCAAAGGTCCTTCTTGGTTAATGTGGGCACAAGAAAAGGCATTTTGTAGGAACCCATCTGAGGTACGGCTTCCAGTTGTTCTGGTGGGAGTATCTGCGATGGTGTCTCCTAGTCGGTGATGTTGCAGCTGGAGACCTAGTTAAGTAGGACACAGATATTCGTTTTTCTTGATGCCTAGTGGGACCTTGAAATAACGTATGTTTATACTGTGTTTTCTATTATTTAAAAATGTTATTTATTGATGGTTGTAATAAAAGGCCGGTTTTGGGCCATTAACTCCATTTGTTGTTACTGTGGTTGCTTAGGTTAAGTATGGGGGGTAATAAGAATGTCTCGAATAGGGATCAAAGTCCACCTTCAAATTATAGTCTTTGCATAAATAGTCCCATAAATGTTGAAGAAGAATCCCAGGGTCTTCAAATACCTTGAATCAAAAATAAACTGCACATAGTGTATTATCATTGGGATAACAGAGGTATAACACTCGTGTCTCATGCAAGAAATCCAACATGTGCGAAAACACACCTGAGAGAAAAAAAAAAATATATATATCCCAGGTGACGAAGTCCGGAAGTGAGAAAACCAAGGACGGACTGACCATTTGGAAACTCGGGCACTGCCCGAGGGCCCGGGGTCAGTAGGGGGCCCCATGAGATGCCCCTGGTACCTTTTTAATAGGCTTTTTTGAGTTTGGGCAAGGACACAGGGGCCCCATGATCCCCTATTGCCCGGGGGCCCCATGAGTTGTCAATCCGCCCCTGGATGAAACGCGTCGGGACAGGTAACGTCTGATGCACTGACGTTTACCGAAAGTGCGACCGTGGCCATTTTGTTTGTGGGAACACGCAGTTGTTCCCACTCTCTAAGATTCCTGTGACAGCTGGCCTCTGTATTTTTATATGTAAGTTGGCTATTAAAATTTATATTTTTTATCATATTATCTCTAACCCCGGGTTTTATTTGACGAGGACCCTGGATGTTTCTGACCTTATCGTTTGGGTGTATGAAGAGCTGATCATTTTGCACATGAGGAGAGCTGGTATTATATTGCATTAGGGTAATTATGCATTTTTCCCACACCTGTTGCAGTGGAACATCTTTTCATATTTGATATATTCAGTGCTTTTGGGTGCACGGTTTGGATTAGTTTTGTTTTGTTTTTGTCTTTTTGGTTTTGTTCTTTTCACGGATTTGTGTTATTTATTTATTTATCTATATATATATATATATATATATTTTTTTTTTTTTCTCTCACGTGTGTTTTCGCAGTAATTTCCAGTAATGTTGATGTCATATGTAGTTATGGAGGGCAGAGAATAACTCCTTGTGACTGGCTTCAACAACTGCTGTCAAATGTCCTCTATTCTCCACCCTTTGCTACAGATGGAAGTCCTATGGGAGCTCAGGAAGGGGACGTGGCGATCACTGGCATGTAAGCTCCCATGATAGTTAGAAAATGTTTTGGTTTTTTTTGTCAGTGTCCTCATTTCCCAAAGATTTCTCATCACTTCCTATTCAGACCGCAAGTGAGGGAAAATATCCCCAATAGGGACACAATAAAAACATGTTAGGGCCTCCTTCCAAATAAAAATTTAGGCTGGCGTTGGGCTTCAACTTGTTTACTACCAATCCCGTTTGTATTTATTTTAGGTACTTATATAGCGCCATCAATTTACACAGCGCTTTACATATATATTGTACATTCACATCAGTCCCTAACCCTCAAGGGGTGTACAATCTAAGGTCCCTAATTCACATTCATACATACATAAGTCCGCGAATGTGCGAAAAACGAAAAACCCGTAAGTGTTCACAAAAAAACGTGCAAGTGCAAAACACCACACAAAAAAGTGCACTTAGGGGTGTGCTTTGTCCTTCTCCTGAAAAGGATGGACCTCTACCCTGATCCCCCGGGGCACGAAGCTCCTGACAGGGACAAGGTTCCCATGTGGTCCGCCTAGCCAAAAGGCCTGGCGCACCCTGTTCCTTGTGGCCAGCCGAAGCCAGCCACCAAGCATTTGGTAAGGGGGCTCTCCCGAAGAGAAAACCCCCTAGGGACAGGGGAGGAAGGAACCAAAAGGCCACACATCCTCCCCCTAGACTTCAGGGTAGGCCTGAGGACCCATACTCTACCCTCCTGTGAGAAAGAAAACACACACAAAAGTGAAAAGTGACAAACGTGGGAGAAAATAAATTAAATAAATAAATAAGTGGCTGTGCAATTGTGCACTCGCCAGGCCCTGAGGCCCGTAGCAAAAATTGCCCAGGACTTAGCCAAAAGGCCTAGCCCTAAAAGGCGCAGTGCAAGAAAAGTGTTTGAACACAGTGACCATGTGCCTTTTCACACGTTGGGGTCCCACACCCAAGTGCTACTAAGAGCACCCCTGAGGTGACCGCGGACTCTCTGCCTTTCCGGCCCCTGGCCAGACAAGGTAGATCCGTTCAGATCAGGAGGAACTGGGCCCCTCTGGTTTTCCAGGGGGAATTACTCCCGGGCCCCAGCAGCCTGTGGGTGCCTCGGTTTCTGTTCCAGCCTGTACTAACCATCAGGACCCCCATCCTACCAGCAGGGGTACTATACAACCAATCATCCCTGCAAGCAGGAATGAAGGTGGAGCACCCCTACTGGACACTGATAAGAACAGATACTACACTTGATCTTAGCCAAAATGACATTCATACATACTAGGGCCAATTTAGACAGAGCCAATTCACCTACCAGCATGTCTTTGGAGTGCAGGAGGAAACCAGAGTACCTGGAGGAAACCCACGCAGACACAGGGAGAACATGCAAACTTCAGGCAGGTGGTGCTGTGGATGGGATTCGAACCAACGACCCCAGTACTGCCAGGCGGAAGTGCTAACCACTTAGCCACTGTGCTGCTCATGTATCTGCAAATATGCTATTATTGAAAGGTGGAAATAGAGCTTCCAGCAGACCAACTGGCATCTTGTGTTTGTGGCAGAGAGCAGAATGTGATCAAGAAGTACAGATTCTGTCAGATTAGAATAAATTCAATTAATACTCAGCCACAATGCTTATCTATGTACATTTATCATTACAGGAAACAGACTATTTTGTCATCACTGACTGACCAAGGAAGCGGCTGCGGTTCAATGTATATAACTTGCTGGTAGCCTAACCATACAAATTATTATTTGTTCCCAAGAATGTCACTTGGTAACATCAGCTAAACAGAAAGGCTTAGGGGGAGATCTACTTAGGCTGGCCATACATTATACAATTTTCTTGAGATTTTTGATTTAGATTTACCAAAAACCATATAATAGGAGGTCAAACCTAAAACACTTTCAATTGCATCCAATTAGGCGGGCTCTTGCACGACATAGTTGAAGGTAAATCTAAAGGAAATTGGGCAGAAATTGGACAGAAAATTGGAGCACTCAGAATCTGGTGCAGCTCTGCATGGGAGCCAATCAGCTTCTAACTTCTAATTTGTAATTCTATATAACAACACTTAACCCTATAGTATCCCAGAAAAGTAATCTACCTCCACCCTTGAAGGCCAACTAGACAAAATATATATGACTTTCCTTTAAACAAATAAAATAAATAAAATAAAATAACACCAACACAAAACATCAAACTATGCAGAATTGTCCAAAATCCCACAGTGTCCAAAAACCATTCAAAATATAAAAATCAAAAAATATAACAAAAATAATCCCCACAGGTGTAAAGTAAAAAGTAAAAGTTTTTTACTTTTTACTTTACACCTGTGGGGATTATTTTTGTTATATTTTTTGATTTTTGATTTTTATATTTTGAATGGTTTTTGGACACTGTGGGATTTTGGACAATTCTGCATGGTTTGATGTTTTGTGTTGGTGTTATTTTATTTTATTTATTTTATTTGTTTAAAGGAAAGTCATATATATTTTGTGCAGCTTCTAACTTCAGCTTGTTCAATTAATATTGGACAAAAAAAAAAACCTGTAAGCTGATTCGTTTCTATGCCGAGCTGCACCAGAATTTGCATTCTCCAGTTTTAGTAAATCTCCCCCTTATAAGTCCAACTCAACTTATAGCGGATCGTGGTGCCGCTTGCTCCACAGGCAGGGAATTCGGGGGCAATTTATAAATGGCGACCCGCTTCGGCACTGCTCCCGTCCGGCCGTTTATGTACATGGGCCAGACGGGAAGTGGTTAAACATTTGACTATGTATAAAGAGTGATGTCTTATGGTTAACCTCCAAATTTTTAGAATAAAGCCAATTGCATATGTAGCGCCCACCCCCTTAGGGGCCGCTGAGTTTCATTGGGTCCCCCTAAGCTCTGCACAGCTCTGCAGAGCCAAGCAGCATGCATTTTCATGCGATCGGGTGTGAACAGACACCATAGAGAACAGTTGATTTTTTTTAAGTTTGATCTATTTTGGAGCTTCAAGCTACAAAATGCTCAAGTGTGAATGCAGACTAATGCAGGCCATACACGGGTCAAATTCAAAACAAATTTTCTTTAGAAAATCGGAAATTTAGTGGGTTTTGTAATCTGATGGCGCCACCATTGATTTCGAAATTTGACCAACCAAGCCTTCAATTTTGCCTCTTGTTGCTACAGAAAAGAATTTTCGTGGCCAAGAATTTTCTTTTCTTTCTATGCTCATGAGCATTTATTTTTATAGCGTTTATATTTCTTGCATGATTCTCCCATCATTGATTCGAAATTTGTTCGTTTTTCAAAACATTTCCTACATGCCCGATCACTCAGATTCGATGGTCACACAAAAATCAGCCATTTCTGTGACCCACTAATGCAGGCCATAGACGGGTTGAAAACCGGCCATTTTAAAAAAAAAAAAAAACGTTGCCAATCGGCCGATTTTCATCCCGTCTACGGCCGGAATTTAATTACTTCTGTCCCTTGCAGAGAGCTCCGCTATTATATTTGACATGAAAAAGTCTTGCGGTTGCAACAATGTATCCATTTGTATCCATTTCGGATACAGATGTTTTTATTCGGATACAAATGGATACATTGTTGGAACCGCAAGGCTTTTCATATAAAATTTAATAGCGGACTCGAATTCTTCTTCTTCTTTTTCTTCTTTTTCATCTTCCTCTTCTTTTTCTTCTTTATTATTCTTCTTCTTTTTCTCTTCTTTTCTTCTTTTTCGTCTTCTTTTTCGTCTTCTTCTTCTTTTTCTTCTTTATTATTCTTCTTTTTCTTCTTCTTCTTCTTTTTCTTCATCACTTATAGTGTTTTATAATACCACTGTAGCAGAAAATTTGATAATGTATGGCCAGCTGCAGGCCATAGAAAAATTCGGCCGAAAAAAAAAAATTGGCTGATTTTCGCACCGTTAATGGGTTAATTGATCGGCCATATTTCGGCAATGAGGGGCAAATTGGCCGATCGTTTTACCGATAAAAAATCTGCACATGAGCCGTGACCTGCAAGAAGAAGAAAAAGAAGAAGAAGAAAAAGAAGAAGCAGAAGAAAAAGAAGAGAATTCCAGTCCGCTATTATATTTTATATGAAAAGTCTTGCAGTTGCAACAATGTATCTATTTGTATCCGAATAAAAACACCTGTATCTTAAATGGATACAAATGGATACATTGTTGCAACCGCAAGAATTTTTCATGTCAAATATAATAGCGTAGCTCTCTGCAAGGGACAGAAGTAATTAAATGCCGACCGTAGACAGGACAAAAATCGGCCGATTTTTTTTTTACCGTTGGTGGTAACATCAGCCTATTGAACGACCGATTTTTCATTTTTTTTTTTAAAAAAACGGCCAGTTTTCGACCCGTCTATGGCCTGCATTACAATTTGTTTTCTCCAGAAAACAGCCACAGCCTGAGTAGATTAGCCTGCCAGAATGCTGCAGAGAAGGACCCCTGTTCTCTGTGTAGAAGCAGTGGTCTGAGGTAGAGATAGGGCTTTCCATTCAGCAAAACCTCATGTTCTATTACTCTGACTCAGCGGGGGGGGACAAGTTGAACCTCTAAAGAGAGACCCCTGCTTTCATGCAGACAGTAAATACATGGGGCGAATTCCAAACAATTTTTCGCTGGAAAATCAAAAATGTTGTTCGTGCTGTAATCTGATGGTGCCATCAATGATTTCGAAAATCAAATGCTTTTCATGAATTTTTGAACATGCCCGATAAACGAAATGGGGAGGAGCCACGAAAAATGGCCAGTGTCATTGCCCCACTAACAGAGCGAAAATCATTATTCTTAGGTCCGATTTTCGAATGAAAAATTGTTCGGTAATCGACCCATGTATGGCCAGCTTAAGAGTTCTTTCTGGCACCTGGTTGGCAAAGGACAGGGGAGAGAGAGGGAGAGAGAGAGAGAGAGAGAGGGGGAGTGGGAGGGGGAGAGAGAGAGGAGAGGGAGAGAGAGGGGGGAGAGGGAGAGAGAGAGGGGAGAGGGAGAGAGAGAAGGAGAGATATAGGGGGGAGGGAGAGAGAGAGAGGAGAGGGAGAGAGAGAGAGCAGAGGGATGGAGAGGTAGAGAGGGGGAGAGGAAGAGAGGGAGAGAGAGGGGGGAATAGGGGGAGTGAGAGGGAGAGAGAGAGAGGGGGGAGAGGGAGAGGGAGGAGAGGAAGAGGGGGAGATAGAGGGGGAGAGGGAGAGAGAGAGAGGGGGAGAGAGGGTGGAGGAGAGGGAGGGGGGGGAGGAGAGGGAGAGAGATAGGGAAGAGGGGGATAGAGAGGGGGGAGAGAGAGGGGAGAGGGAGAGTGAGGGGGGAGAGAGGGGGGGAGAGAGGGGGGAGAGGGAGAGAGAGAGCGAAAGAGAGGAGGGAGAGGGAGAGAGCGGGAGGGGAGAGAGGGAGGGGAGAAGAGAGGGGAGAGAGGGAGAGAGAGGGGAGAGGGAGAGAGAGGGGGGAGGGAGAGAGAGAGGGGGAGAGGGGGGAGAGAGGGGAGAGGGGGAGAGAGAGGGGAGAGGGAGAGAGAGGGGGGGAGGGAAAGAGAGGGGGAGAGAGGGAGAGGGGGGGAGAGAGGAGGGAGAGAGAGGGAGGGGGGAGAGAGAGGGAGGGGGAGAGGAAGAGAGGGGGAGAGGGGGGGAGAAGAGAGGGAGAGGGGAGAGGGAGAGGGGGAGTGGGAGGGAGAGAGAGAGGGGAGAGGGAGAGAGAGAGGGGGGAGAGAGAGAGGAGAGGGAGAGAGAGGGGGGAGAGGGAGAGAGAGAGGGGAGAGGGAGAGAGAGAGAAGGAGAGATAGAGGGGGGAGGGAGAGAGAGAGAGGAGAGGGAGAGAGAGAGAGAGGAGAGGGATGGAGAGGTAGAGAGGGGGAGAGGAAGAGAGGGAGAGAGAGGGGGGAATAGGGGGAGTGAGAGGGAGAAAGAGAGAGAGGGGGAGAGGGAGGAGAGGAAGAGGGGGGGGAGATAGAGGGGGAGAGGGAGAGAGAGGGAGGGAGAGAGAGGGTGGAGGAGAGGGAGGGAGAGAGCGAGAGGGAGGGGGGAGGAGAGGGAGAGAGATAGGGAAGAGGGGGATAGAGAGGGGGGAGAGAGAGGGGAGAGGGAGAGTGAGGGGGAGAGAGAGGGGGGAGAGAGGGGGGAGAGGGAGAGAGAGAGCGAAAGAGAGGAGGGAGAGGGAGAGAGCGGGAGGGGAGAGAGGGAGGGAGGGGGAGAGGAAGAGAGGGGGAGAGAGGGAGGCGAGAAGAGAGGGGAGAGAGGGAGAGAGAGGGGAGAGGGAGAGAGAGGGGGGCGGGAGAGAGAGAGGGGGAGAGGGGGGGAAGAGAGGGGAGAGGGGGAGAGAGAGGGGAGAGGGAGAGAGAGGGGGGGAGGGAGAGAGAGAGGGGGAGAGGGAGAGAGAGGGGGGAAAGAGAGGAGGGAGAGAGAGGGAGGGGAGAGAGAGAGGGAGGAAGGGGGAGAGGAAGAGAGGGGAGAGAGGGGGGGGAGAAGAGAGGGAGAGGGGAGAGGGAGAGGGGGAGTGGGAGGGAGAGAGAGAGGGGAGAGGCAGAGAGGGGAGAGGGAGAGAGGGGGAGAGGGAGAGAGAGGGAGATAGAGGGGGGAGGAGAGGGAGAGAGAGAGGGGAGGAGAGGGGGAGAGAGAGGGAGAGGGGGAGGGAGAGGGAGAGGGGGAGAGAGAGGTTAATTTACTAAAGCTGAAGGGTGCAAAATTAGGCGCACTTCGGCACAGAAACCAATCAGCTTCCAGATTTTATTGCCAAAGTTTAATTGAACAAGCTGAGGTTAGAAGCTGATTGGCTACCATGCAGAGCTGCTCCAGATTTTGAGTGAACCAGTTTAGTAACTCTACCCCATAATCTTGTCCCTGTATAAGCCCTCATGCACACGGGCGGCTGTTTTTGCTTTTGACGTTTTTTTCTACATCCATTAAACTCCCCAGCATGTTATCCTATGTGTCCATACACACATAGGACACATAGATGGCTGGGACGTTTTTTAGCTACAAAAAAAACCCAGGAGTAGTGGGTTTCTAGAGGAGTTTTTCAGCTGTACAAATGCTCCAACACTGGAAAACACGGCAAAACATTGTAAACAGCCGCTAAACACTAATGCAAACACGTTAAAAAACGTATGTTTTAAACATGACTTTACACAGCTAACATCATCAAAACGCCCCCCAGTGTGCATGAGGACTAAAGCACAAGGAAGACCTCATCTTGTATATGAATTTCAGTTTTTGGCACCACTTCACTAGAAGGGTTTTGCAGAACTAGAGAAAGTGAAGAGAAGCCTTGCAAAACTAATGTGATTATCTATGTGATTACCTGAACTAAAGAGCTGTGAAAATGTGGTCTTCCCCAAACACTGCTTCAAAGGGAGCAAATGCAACAGCAATATAAACATCTGCTAAAATTCGTTAGAAACTAACTGGGCCCATTACTTAATTGGCTAAATTGGAACATTTTGTTTCTGTACAAGGGCCATTAGTTATGTAGCCTTTTAGAATACTTCAGGATAGACAATGTCTTGGTGAACGTGGTGGGTGAACGTGGTTGGTGAATGTGGTTGGTGAACATGATTCGTGAATGTGGTTGGTGAATGTGGTTGGTGAACGTGGTTGATGAACGTGGTTGGTGAACATGGTTGGTGAATGTGGTTGGTGAATGTGGTTGGTGAACTTGGTTGATGAACATGGTTGGTGAACTTGGTTTATGAATGTGGTTGGTGAATGTGGTTGGTAAACGTGGTTGGTGAACATGATTCGTGAACGTGGTTGGTGAATGTGGTTGGTGAACGTGGTTGATGAAAGTGGTTGGTGAACATGGTTGGTGAATGTGGTTGGTGAATGTGCTTGGTGAACGTGGTTGATGAACGTGTTTGGTGAACGTGGTTGGTGAACTTGGTTGGTGAACATGGTTGGTGAACGTGGTTGGTGAATGTGGTTGGTGACAGTATACCATTATGTCTATGTGTTGTGGTGCCAGATGGATATCCTTCACCTGAAGGATGTTGGCTCAGGCTCAGGCACTCATTTTGCGTGTTCACTGTCTTACAGCATATACTCTTTTATTAATATGTTAGTGCACCAAAGATGTGCTCACAGTACCCAAGAAGGGTGAATGAACACAGCAGCCATAGCGATACACTGCTTATCTCTATATTTCCAAAGCTTTGAATGCATAATGTGTGTAGCCAGGTGCCGGCCGGTTATATCATTCTGCCTTTCAGGGACATTTACACCCCGGTCACACCGAGTGCGATTTGCATGCCCTGCGACTTGCAAATCGCATGCCAAGTCGCACACTATTGTCCTCAATTGGAGCGGTCATATCGGTGCGGTCCCGACTTGGTCAGAGTTGCACCGATTTCATGCACTACTTTTGGTGCGATTTGCATAGACATCTGTATCAGATGTCTTGCAAATCGCACCTGAAATTGGCGGGTCCCCCGACTTTGAAATCGTGCGACTTCACTGTAAGTCGCACGATTTCAAAGTCAGGCTTGATGTGAACGGGGGCTTACAGATGAGACTATGGTTAGTCCTTCCCCCCTAGTGCCCAGTACTGAGAATGCTATATCACTTCCTGTTAGCAGAGTAGATCCAGTTCTTCTGACAGCAGAGGATCTTGGGACCTGTAGTCCCATAGTCAGTACATCCTGTATTCTTGAGTGCTGATTGAATTACAACTACCAGATAGCTGGGGAATCAGAAGGTTGCTGGGATGGCAGATATATTCGACAGCAAGGGACTGGCTCGCTCACTTGATGTGGGATTCTGAGCTTAACACAGGGGGACTGCCGCTCTCCTCCAGAGATAGATTGTTTGCCTACTGCTGTGGGACTCTGCACATCAGTTCAGCACAGCAGTGACACCGATCACCTTATCAGGATCACATCAGCTTCTATGCATTGGGACTGGCACTATCTGATCTTCACACTGACAGGCCATCAGGTGGCAACTCTGCACATCCCTGCAAACAGCCAAGAGCCTGTGTTATCCGTGGGATTGGTGAGGTGGCAGGTGCCTGATCTCTTTCTGTCATCACTCTAGGACACTACATGCAGACACCTTTACACCTAAGTATCAGGAGATTTTTGCTTTGAGCAGTACCATGACTTATCTGTTTAACTTCATTGAATTACCAGTATTCACTACTGTTTATGGGTCCCACCATTGCTAGCAGAATACAACAGACACCACCATATTAGGAACTTTAAACACCACAGAGCTCAAGTTGCAATCTCTACTTATAGGGGCCTCATTTCTTATAGGGCCATTATTGTTCAAATTAGGATCCTTATATCTATTTATATCCAAATATACATTTACATAATTCTCTGCATCCCCCATTGCTGTCCCGGTGGCCCAGAAGGAGCTAAGTCAACAAGCCTTTTCTTCCCCCTCTTACTGCTGATGTTGCAGTTTAATAGTTGAAACTTGCTACTCATGACTGTGTAATTTGTTAAACGCTGCTAACTGATTTCACCAGTGTTCTATTTGTATGTGTGTTACCTAAACCCATCATTCTGGTGGTCTACTCTTTCTAACAAGACTAAAATAGAGGTGTTACTAAAGAATTGTGTCTCTTTCATTATTATCCTGTACTGCTGAAATATGTCTGAACCCAGAGTGTCAGAGGTGTTGGGAGGCTGGCAAGGTCAGGGCGACCACTGGGGACAAGCATTGTCAATCGGCCCTTGCAGGGGCATATGTGTATGACATGATGTCATGCAACTGTAGCTATTTGCAGGCTGTTTTTGCATTGAGTGACCGTCTGTTAACTGCCTATGCATGCTCTGACTTCCAGTCTCTGCTCTGACTGTGTGTTTTTAGCGCCCCCTTCCCCTAAGTCAAGCTGGCCTGTAGGCAGGTGCAGTCTGTACTTTCCACTGTAGGTGGCGCTTGATCCAAAGAGGCAATGCAGCAGCGAAGGAGGTCCTGAGGAACTTAGTTGCTCTATGATATCCTTTGGGTACCTGGGAGAAACTGTCTGATTGGACGCTGGCCCCCTAGTGACCCCAGTGGCCATCTTTGGTAAGGGCAGAGCTCATTTTAGTTCCTGCCCCCTGGATTGGTGCACACTTTGCAAGTGGCTTGAGTAGGGACAGGTTCCCTGCTTGTTAGGGACAGCACCTAGCGGTAAGGGAAGTGTGACAGACCCAACCCGGACAGGGTCTTTTGGAGGAGACTGGAAGCTAGCCTCTTGTCTACTAACTATGGGCCCTGGCATTTGAGGGGGCTCTATTCTTTAGGAGGTGTGTGCCTGGGGGACCTTTTTGAGTAGTTTTACTTCAGATTAAGTCCATGTCTCCCCAAAGCACAGAGACTCAGAGAACTGGAGACCAAGGATACAGATTTTGGGTTTCTGTGCCCAAACCAGCATTGACTGCTTCAACCTCCCTGCTAGATTGTGAGACTCTAAGCACATGTTATTATAATCAGCTCAAAACAACCTGATGCTGACGTCTATTGCTGTAATCTCTTTATTAAGATGTGATGTGTTACCTTTCTGTCTTTGTTCCATACTTAATTGAGTCACCTATTGTTTCTGTCTGTTGGCTAGTCCTCCTGGAGGTTCCTACATGATGGGATTAGTCTTGAGTCAACATCACCTCGTTACATAAGTCAGTGTGGGATGTTTATCCCAATGTTTAATTTTTTTTTTTATTGTTCATGTGGGGACTACCCCTATTTCTGAATTGTATAAAAACCTGTATTTCTGTTTAATAAACAGTTCCAGTTGCACCTAAGCTACTGTTCTCTAGTCCTTGAGTGCAATGTCCAGCTATAATACCTTGGTCCTGTGTTCCACCTGCGAGGAAGCAGTTCTCTGACAGAAGCACCCAGGCGGGGTGCCAGGTGGTCCATCACAGACAGGTTCCAGAGGAGTAGGGAAAATGCAGGGACTCTGTCTCTTTTCTGTAGTAGCTTCTTAATGGGGGTTGGACCGGCCAGATTGCACTTCCACTCCTCCTTGCAGATGCTGTCAGCATCGCTCTGTACCTCTGTCTGGACTGCTGCTGTGAGTTTTGCATGTGTTTCTGGATGGCTGTGCTCACCCACTGGACCTGTTGTAACTTGTTGGAACATTTCAATATATACCGTTCTCTGCAATCTGTCCCCGGGTGCTCTCTTCAGCCAGCATACCACACTGCACCCTACTCACAGGCCTATCAGTACTAGGTTGACTGAAAGTTAATTGAGTCACCTATTGTTTCTGTCTGTTGGCTAATCCTCCTGGCGGTTCCTACATGATGGTATTAGTCTTGTGTCAACGTCACCTCATTACGTAAACAGTGTGGGATGTTTATACCAATGTGTAATGTTTGTGTTATTGTTCATGTGGGGACTACCCCTATTTCTGAAGTGCATAAAAACATGTATTTCTGTTCAATAAACAGTTCCAGTTGCACCTAAGCTACTGTTCTCTATTCCTTGGGTGCAATGCCCAGCTATAATACCTTGGTCCTGTGTTCCAGCGGCGAGGAAGCAGTTCTCTGACAGAAGCATCCAGGCGGGGTGCCAGGTGGTCCGTCACAGAAAGGTTCCAGAGGAGTAGGGAAAATGCAGGGACTCTGTAGTAGCTTCTTAATGGGGGTTGGACCGACCAGGCTGCACTTCCACTCCTCCTTGCAGATGTTGTCAGCATCGCTCTGAACCTCTGGACTGCTGCTGTGAGTTTTGCATGTGTTTCTGGATGGCTGTGAAGGCTCACACACTGGACTTGTAACTTGTTGGAACATTTCAATATATTCTGCTCTCTGCAATCCGTGCTCTATTCAGCCATCATGCCACACTGCATCCTGCTCACAGGCCTATTAGTACCAGGTTGTACCAAGTACCAAGACTTCATACAAAAAGCTACTGTATATACTATGACTGCAGAATATTGCAAGCAAACCCAAGGCAGCATGAGAGAAGAAGAACCATGTAGCAGTGGAGAAGTACAAGCTGGTGGGCAATCCTGTGGAAAAGGGAAAGGCGGAATACAGTAGGTGTAATCCATGGGTGCAGCAAGGTTTATGGCTGGCAGCAGATTTCAAGTATATCTGTGAACATAGCAAAGGTCCAGGGCAGGTGGTAGACAGGGAGGGTAATCGGTGAATGCAGCAAAACTCGACGTAAGTGGAAGAAAATATGGGTAATCCATGAATGTAGCAAAACTCAAGGCAAGTGGAAGAAAATATGGGTAATCCATGAATGTAGCAAAACTCAACATAAGTGGAAGAAAATATGGGTAATCCATGAATGTAGCAAAACTCAACATAAGTGGAAGAAAATATGGGTAATCCATGAATGTAGCAAAATTCAACGTAAGTGGAAGAAAATGTGGGTAATCCATGAATGTAGCAAAGCTCAAGGCAAGTGGAAGAAAATATGGGTAATCCATGGATGTAGCAAAGCTCAAGGCAAGTGGAAGAAAATATGGGTAATCCATGAATGAAGCAAAACTCAACGCAAGTGGAAGAAAATATGGGTAATCCATGGATGTAGCAAAGCTCAAGGCAAGTGGAAAAAAATATGGGTAATCCATGGATGTAGCAAAGCTCAAGGCAAGTGGAAGAAAATATGGGTAATCCATGGATGTAGCAAAGCTCAAGGCAAGTGGAAGAAAATATGGGTAATCCATGAATGTAGCAAAACTCAACGTAAGTGGAAGAAAATATGGGTAATCCAGGAATGTAGTAAAGCTCAAGGCAAGTGGAAGAAAATATGGGTAATCCATGGATGTAGCAAAGCTCAAGGCAAGTGGAAGAAAATATGGGTAATCCATGAATGAAGCAAAACTCAACGTAAGTGGAAGAAAATATGGGTAATCCAGGAATGTAGCAAAGCTCAAGGCAAGTGGAAGAAAATATGGGTAATCCATGAATGTAGCAAAACTCAACGTAAGTGGAAGAAAATATGGGTAATCCAGGAATGTAGCAAAGCTCAAGGCAAGTGGAAGAAAATATGGGTAATCCATGAATGTAGCAAAGCTCAAGGCAAGTGGAAGAAAATATGGGTAATCCATGGATGTAGCAAAGCTCAAGGCAAGTGGAAGAAAATATGGGTAATCCATGAATGAAGCAAAACTCAACGCAAGTGGAAGAAAATATGGGTAATCCATGAATGTAGCAAAACTCAAGGCAAGTGGAAGAAAATATGGGTAATCCATGAATGTAGCAAAACTCAACATAAGTGGAAGAAAATATGGGTAATCCATGAATGTAGCAAAATTCAACGTAAGTGGAAGAAAATGTGGGTAATCCATGAATGTAGCAAAGCTCAAGGCAAGTGGAAGAAAATATGGATAATCCATGGATGTAGCAAAGCTCAAGGCAAGTGGAAGAAAATATGGGTAATCCATGAATGAAGCAAAACTCAACGCAAGTGGAAGAAAATATGGGTAATCCATGGATGTAGCAAAGCTCAAGGCAAGTGGAAAAAAATATGGGTAATCCATGGATGTAGCAAAGCTCAAGGGAAGTGGAAGAAAATATGGGTAATCCATGGATGTAGCAAAGCTCAAGGCAAGTGGAAGAAAATATGGGTAATCCATGAATGTAGCAAAACTCAACGTAAGTGGAAGAAAATATGGGTAATCCAGGAATGTAGCAAAGCTCAAGGCAAGTGGAAGAAAATATGGGTAATCCATGAATGTAGCAAAGCTCAAGGCAAGTGGAAGAAAATATGGGTAATCCATGGATGTAGCAAAGCTCAAGGCAAGTGGAAGAAAATATGGGTAATCCATGAATGAAGCAAAACTCAACGTAAGTGGAAGAAAATATGGGTAATCCAGGAATGTAGCAAAGCTCAAGGCAAGTGGAAGAAAATATGGGTAATCCATGAATGTAGCAAAACTCAACGTAAGTGGAAGAAAATATGGGTAATCCAGGAATGTGGCAAAGCTCAAGGCAAGTGGAAGAAAATATGGGTAATCCATGAATGTAGCAAAGCTCAAGGCAAGTGGAAGAAAATATGGGTAATCCATGGATGTAGCAAAGCTCAAGGCAAGTGGAAAAAAATATGGGTAATCCATGAATTAAGCAAAACTCAACGCAAGTGGAAGAATATATGGGTAATCCATGGATGTAGCAAAACTCAAGGCAAGTGGAAGAAAATATGGGTAATCCATGGATGTAGCAAAGCTCAAGGCAAGTGGCAAACAATATAAGTAATCAGTGAATGTAGAAAAGCTCAAGTCAGGTGGCGGATAATCAATAAACGTAGCAAAGATCAGGGCAGGTGGTGGACAATAGGTGAATTCTGTGAATGTAACAAAGGCTAATAACAGGAACAAGCAGAAAGATCGGGCACATTTGGCCAGCAGGAACACCATCACAAGCATAGAGTCAGCAGCTGATGAGGTTTATATACGGTGCCTTCTGCACCAGGGGCCAATTTCAGAGCCTAGGACTGTATGCCTAAAATTTTTGCCCAGCAATTGACAAGGGAGTCAGGAAAACAGGATGATAGTGAGTACGTGTTGAGAAGAAGAACTAGGAGGCTGCCTCCTGTTACCCAGCAGCCAGGAAGCAAGTTATCAAGATGAAGAGTTGCACTGCATCCAATTGCCTGGCAAACTGGACATAAGCCACCATGAGGAGAAGAGATGCTTCATCCCATTGTACACAATGGCAAAGGAAGAAGACAATGGGGGGGGGGGGGGTGACGGAGAGGTAAGTATGCAAGCCTCCTTACTGGGGGTTGGCACAGCCTTCACTTCCAAGGTGTGCTAGAATTCCAGAATCAACGTACTCAACTGAGGATGCATGATGACAACCCAAAGGGGGAAAGAAGCAGTTAAAAACGGGGAAAATTAAACATTACAAAACAATGAGTTGGGTGGGGATGGAAAAGAAGCAAAGAAAAAAGAGAGAAGTGGCTCATGAGCCAAGATGTAAATCTGAATGTGGACAGGAAGCTTCCAGTACTGCTGATGGGAAACCGAATACGGAAGTAGAATAAAATACTATGAAGCACAGACCACAAGCATCCACATTTATTATTATTATTATTATTATTATTATACAGTATTTATATAACGCCAACAGTTTGCTCAGCGCTGTACATTACAATGGGAGACAGTACACGAGACAGTACAGTAACAATACAATAGGGGTTCGAGGGCCCTGCTCCTTGGAGCTTACAATCTAGGAGGGAGGGGATAGTGGTACAGGAGGAAATAGCTGTGGGGGATGGAGTGGTAGGAAGAGTGGAGGAGATCGGCAATTAGCTGAGGGTGGGGTAGGCTTCCCTGAAGAGAAAGGTTCTCAGGGTGCGCCTAAAGGAGAGGAGAGTAGGTGATAGTCTGATGGATTGGGGTAGGGAGTTCCACAGGATGGGGGAAGCCCTGGAGAAGTCCTGGAGACGGGCATGGAAGGAGGAGACCAGGGAACTAGAGAGTAGGAGGTCTTGTGAGGAGCGGAGAGTACGTTTTGGGTGGTATTTGGATATCAGGTCGGTGATGTAGTTTGGGGCAGTGTTATGAACAGCTTTGTACGTCAGTGTTAGTGTTTTGAATTTTATGCAATCGGAAGCCAGAGGGGGGTGGCAGAGGGGGGTGGCAGATACGGAGCGGTTAGTAAGGTGGATAAGTCTGGCCGCCGTATTCAGGATAAACTGAAGCGGGGATAGCCTGTGTTGGGGTAGGCCGGTGAGGAGGGAGTTACAGTAGTCAAGTCGTGATATGATAATGGAGTGAATGAGTTGCTTAGCAGTTTCCGGGGTTATTGTAGAAGCTGTCCACAGATGTGACAATGGTAGTCCTCACCCTAGGACTGCACTGCTATTGCATTTCTCCCAATAATGGCTTAAATAAATTGGGTATGTTCTTCTGTATAGGAGAGCCAGGAAGGTGGAATAAACACTGAGAAGTAGAGCAGAGAGGGAGGAGGAGCATGCTCAATGAGGGTGTAAATCTGCATAGGTGCAAAAACCACTCTGTGCATCAGACAGGAAACAGGAGATTCTATTCTCTTTTTACATTAACTGTAGTTTTCTGACCAAGGAAGGTATCCATTTGCAATAAACTTTAGGTTTAGGGTTCTGAGGTTGCAGGGTATTTTTTCTTCTCTATGAACTCAGTCAAACTAATTACTCTAGATAAATAAACCAAATCTAGTGTCCTACCCTAGGCTTGATAAATTTTGTTTCTGACTCTGCTGTACTCAGTTGAGCAACAATTTATTTATCAGGTCCAGTCAGGTCTATCCCTAAGCCTAATAGTTGAGTGCTACTGCCTCCGGAAGCTTCCAGAAATAGAGTAGGAGAGTAAACCTATGGATTATGAATATTTATCTGACCTCGGTAAATCCCTGGAAGAGGGAGCCTAGAAGATGGCTGGGGAGAAGATAAATGTTTAGGAAGGTCTGTGTAGCTCACTCTTCTCCTGCAGTCTCAGCTCCTGGGAGGCAGCTGGTACTACTGAAGATCTGCTGCTGTTAGGGCTCAGCATGTGCTTGGCTGGGCTCATGAAAGAAATCTGCTGGAGGACACTACCTTATGAAGCTGGGCAGACAATACGCCACACACTGCATCAAAAGGAACCCCTTTCACTAAAGAGTGTCACAGGGAAGCTGGTTAGAGAGCTGTCCCTGGATGTTGTGAGTAGGACCTTTTGCCTAGAGCTTCAGGTGTGCCTGAAGCTGTTGCAAGGATGGTACAAGGACTGTGACTGCTTTTACAGAGTCTCAGAGTGAGTGGTTGTCCTCTCTACCTCCAGCAATACTTACAGTTTAACTAAAGATAAAACTTTTTTATAGAGGGATTAGAACCCCTGTAAGTTTTGATGTATGTGTTCCCATTAAGGAGATTCACCCTTGTCATGTTTCACATGACTGTCATTTTGACAGTCATATGCCTTTAAGTGTTTCTATATTTTGTTTCTGCTCCTCCCTTTCCTGTGGTTTAGTTAATGCTGTATAGATAGCCCCCCCCCCTCCCAGAAATGCAAGCCTCATGTCATGGAGCAGGAAACATTATGATCTTTTGACCTATCGAATGTTCATTGTTGTAAGATTCTCTCAGTTTATGGAATAAACTTCACAAGATCTACAAAATGTCTTATTCATTGAGTCACTGACTGTGGTATCCAGCTGAGGTTGAAGTTATTGCTATCTCATCCAGGGGCGGATTGACAACTCATGGGGCCCCCGGGCAATAGGGGATCATGGGGCCCCTGTGTCCTTGCCCAAACTCAAAAAAGCATATGAAAAAGGTACCAGGGGCATCTCATGGGGCCCGCTACTGACCCCAGGCTCTCGGGCAGTGCCCGAGTTTCCAAATGGTCAGTCCGCCCCTGATCTTATCACAACTGTAAGGTACAGAGATCACACTATCAATGCTTAGATTGGAGAGACAGGACAACCCTATTTGTCCTGTTTACAATTATCATTGAAAGTGAAAGTTAAAAAAAATCTCAAACTTTGGGTTGTCCCCAGAAAAGTAATAGAAGGGAAATCTTCCAATGGGGACACTAGTTCTAGTAACCTGGGGGACCCAAAGGATTTCCCTTAATTTGTAGGGATTTTCTCCCACTTCCTTTTGGCTATGGGACAGGAAATCTCTGCAATGGGACACAGATGGCGAATCTGACAAGGGCTTACTCTATTAAAAACTTTTAAATATAGTTCTACATTAGGGCTGCCATTAAAGTATTTTAGTTGAGAATCTGCCCTATTGTAGCAGCTTGTGTTTAGGCGTTTCCTGCACCCCCATCCCTCTACCTACCTGTGCTTATCCCTAGACTGAGCCTGTGGTTGTCAGTGTGCCTGGGCCTGGTAGCCTTTGAACAGGTAAGGGGCACCTGTTTATTAGCAGCAGCCCTTCTGTGAGTGAATGCTACGATCAACAGACAGACAGACAGACAGACAGACAGACAGACAGACAGACAGACAGACAGACAGACAGACAGACATTCTTCTTGGTGATTTGCTGTCTATAGCACCAAACTAGGCTGTTCCAACCAGGGGTGGACTGACCATTTGGAAACTCGGGCACTGCCCGAGGGCCCGGGGTCAGTACGGGGCCCCATGAGATGCCCCTGGTACCTTTTTCATAGGCTTTTTTGAGTTTGGGCAAGGACACAGGGGCCCCATGATCCCCTATTGCCCGGGGGACCCCATGAGTTGTCAGTCCGCCCCTGGTTCCAACTAACCACCTAGGCATTGGCATCTGATATACCATGCAGCCACGTGCCCATGCAATATCATTACAGCACACACACTACCCACTTAGCCACTAATTAAAACAGATAAGTATTGGCAGCATTCTGTAAATTATACGCTCTCACTTTTTCTCCCTTCCCCTTAAATGACTTCCTATATCTAAAAACCATTCTCTGTATTGATGCACACTTCGTGTTTCACAGGACATAAACAAGTCCTTGCGTGCTGCAAATGTTCGTTATTCATGATTAGGAAACAAAAAGTATTACTTCAAGTGGAGACATCATTTGCATCATATACTGCTCAAAAAAATGAAAGGAACACTTTGAAAACACATCAGATCTCAATGGGGAGAAATCTGCTGCTGGATCTCTATACTGATGTGGACGGGGTAATGTGTGAGGAACGTAAGGATGCCCCATCTTTTGATGGAAATGAAAATGATCGACCTACAGAGGACTGAATTCAAAGACACCCCGAAAATCAAAGTGAAAAAATGATGCAGCAGGCGAGTCCATTTTGGTGAAATTTCATTGCAGCAACTCAGAATGGTCCTCAGTAGTTTGTATGGCCCCCACGTGCTTGTATGTATGCCTGACAACATCGGGGGATGCTTCTAATGAGACCACGGATGATGTCCTGGGGGATCTCCTCCCAGATCTGGACCAGGGCATCACTGAGCTCCTGGACAGTCTGAGGTGCAACCCGGCGGCGTCGGATGGACCGAAACACGACATCCCAGAGGTGTTCTATTGGATTTAGGTCTTTGTTCTTTTTCTCTAGTACCATTCAGCACAGGGACAGTTTCTGTGAACTTCTAATCAATTTCTATCTGCTGCTCAAAACAGATTTATTACTTTTGAATGAAAAGGCAGGTGTCATTGATAAAACTGCCTGAAATGAAACAGATTGGGGTGCCGCTGCTGTATGTAAACTAATCGACCTGTAAAAGAGAGAAAAATCTATTTTACAGCCAATTATGAGCTGCCAGTGTACACTGTTGCGGAAACTGTCCGTGAAATCTGTACTGTTCTGCAACACCGCTTACAGCTTTAAGGTATCCCCCCTAGCATGTTGTTAAGCCCCGATGCACACGGGATGTTTCGATGACGCTGGTAATGTTAGCTGTGTAAAGTCTTTTAAAGTTTTTCAGCTTTTTTTGCATGAGCGTTTAGTGGTGTTTTGCCGTGTTTAGCGGCGTTTTCCCGTGTTTTTAGCTTTTTTTTTTACCAAATTGGGGGTGGGGGGTAAAAAAAAACATCCAAAAATGCTGGTTTGCAGTTTTACAGCATTTTGAAGCGTTTTTCAGCATTAGCGTTTTTACAGTTAAGAAACTCCTCTAGAAACCCACTAGTCCTGGGTTCTTTTTCCAGCCAAAAAATGTCCCAGCCAAAAAACGTTAATTCCAGTCTATGTGTGTATGGACACATAGGATAACATGCCGGGGATGGACACACAGGATAACATGCCGGGGATGGACACACAGGATAACATGCCGGGGATGGACACACAGGACAACATGCCAGGGATGGACACACAGGACAACATGCCGGGGATGGACACACAGGACAACATGCCGGGGATGGACACACAGGACAACATGCCGGGGATGGACACACAGGACAACATGCCGGGGATGGACACGTAGGATAACATGCCGGGGATGGACACACAGGATAACATGCCGGGGATGGACACGTAGGATAACATGCCGGGGATGGACACGTAGGAGAACATGCCGGGGATGGACACGTAGGAGAACATGCCGGGGATGGACACGGAGGAGAACATGCCGGGGATGGACACGTAGGATAACATGCCGGGGATGGACACGTAGGAGAACATGCCGGGGATGGACACGTAGGAGAACATGCCGGGGATGGACACGTAGGAGAACATGCCGGGGATGGACACGTAGGAGAACATGCCAGGGATGGACACGTAGGATAACATGCCGGGGATGGACACATAGGATAACATGCCGGGGATGGACACATATGATAACATGCAGGGGATGGACACATAGGATAACATGCCGGGGATGGACACATAGGATAACATGCCGGGGATGGACACACAGGATAACATGCCGGGGATGGACACACAGGATAACATGCCGGGGATGGACACGTAGGATAACATGCCGGGGATGGACACGTAGGAGAACATGCCGGGGATGGACACGTAGGAGAACATGCCGGGGATGGACACGTAGGAGAACATGCCAGGGATGGACACGTAGGATAACATGCCGGGGATGGACACGTAGGAGAACATGCCGGGGATGGACACGTAGGAGAACATGCCGGGGATGGACACACAGGATAA
The DNA here is from genome assembly GCF_062004578.1 of Staurois parvus. NCBI lineage: Eukaryota > Metazoa > Chordata > Amphibia > Anura > Ranidae > Staurois > Staurois parvus. The sequence continues at coordinate 95,208 of NW_028318560.1, read as the reverse complement.
CATGCCGGGGATGGACACGTAGGATAACATGCCGGGGATGGACACGTAGGATAACATGCCGGGGATGGACACGTAGGAGAACATGCCGGGGATGGACACGTAGGAGAACATGCCGGGGATGGACACGTAGGAGAACATGCCGGGGATGGACACGTAGGATAACATGCCGGGGATGGACACGTAGGAGAACATGCCGGGGATGGACACGTAGGAGAACATGCCGGGGATGGACACATAGGAGAACATGCCGGGGATGGACACATAGGATAACATGCCGGGGATGGACACATAGGATAACATGCCGGGGATGGACACATATGATAACATGCAGGGGATGGACACATAGGATAACATGCCGGGGATGGACACATAGGATAACATGCCGGGGATGGACACATAGGAGAACATGCCGGGGATGGACACATAGGAGAACATGCTGGGGGGGTTTACTGGCTGTAGAAAAAAACATCAAAAGCCAAAAACAGTCGCTCTAAAAACATCCCGTGTGCATGAGGACTTAAAGGACTTTTCAATGTTGACCCCAAAACCTTATGAAAAGTCCTCGCCCCATTCTTTGGTACTTTTTTAATTTCTTGCATTGGTGCATGCCCCAGTGGCAGTGCCCGTTTTTTTTTTTTACAGTAGTTTGCCTATTAGCCCTAAACATTTTCAGAATTGGGACTCACCATTACGTTTGGGTTCACTGAATTATAAAAATAGATTTGTAGAAACTTTTGGTGAATTGGACCTGTACAGAATTGCCCATTCGTCAATCAGCCAGTGAGCCAAGGACAATGGCCACTGTGGATGGACAATGGCCATTCACAGGAGTACAGCCTGCTTGAGTGTCCCCATAGCAAAAGGCTTGCTATTGGGGGCACTCAATGGGGGGGGAGCCAGGAGCACTGGTGGGGGACCCAAAAAGGAGAGGTTTGGGGCTGTTCTGTGCAAAATCATTGCACAGAGCAGGTAAGTATAACATGGTTGTAATGAACAAAAAACCCTTTAGAATCTTTTTAAGACATTAACAAGTCCTTCACACTCTGGCCAAACATGACTTATTTGTGATTGCTATAATAAATTAATCAATAAAACATATTAATAGTTTAACAGTAGATTGTGGACTTTTCCAACCTACAATTAAGTGCTAGTGTTTGTGATTGCATTCACCTGGGTGATTTCAAGGATTTAAATGGGCATTAGCAGAAGGGATCTCAACGGTCATTCCAAGACATGTTTCATGGTGTCAGGAATGGACTTAGCACTGGTGGTGGGATTCACCTGCCGTGTGGGCTGCAGTACCAGGGCTGACCAGCGGGTGCTCTCAGCAGCCAGAAGCTCACTCCTGCAATCAGCCAACACCTGGAGCTGATTGCAGGAGGTGTATTTAAGGAATGACCAGGCTTGTGATCAGGGCCTTGGTGTATGTTTCCCATGAGCCCCTGTACCTGGTATCCTGTGTTCCTGCCTAGTTGCTGACCCTGCTTTGATCCTGACCTCTGCTGACCGTCTCCTGTTGAACCCCTGGCTTGCCTGAGCATCCTTCTGCCTGATCCTCTGTACCGCGCTGCCCGTGAGTTACTGAACCCGGCTTGTGACCCTGACTATTCTCTGCCTGCTTCTCCGGTGCCTGCACGTTGTTGACCTGGCCTGCCTGACTACGCCTGACGCTACCCAGACGATCCATCCATCCCGCGCGGAACTGTCCCTGTTACTAGGTCTGCCAGCCTCTTCACGTCAGGCTTTCCCATGGCACATACCCTCGGCGGACCCCTCTACCACAGTTGGGTGCACTCAGGGGCCGCGACCTGGTCTCAGTCCTGCGCCAAGTCCATCCCCACCATCAGGGGCTCTGGTGAAAAGGCAGACTGGGGCTTAGACTCCGTGCCCCGGGGAATCCTGTTCTGTGGGTACTAGAGATCCCGCCGGGCGGTGCCTGACAGTACCTAACGGCCTGCCTGACCATTCCACCTCTCCAGCCCTGACTACACCTGTGTTCCTGAAGCCTGCTACTTCCCTGTGTCAGTCCACACATTTCTGGTCATACCAGGATCCCTAACACATGGTTTCCAAATATCCCAAATATGTACCATTCTGTTAGCCCTCCTCTACTGCCCTACAATAGGTAGTGTGTAATCCCTGGGGAAGACAAAGGCTACATAGCCGTATAGTAATGATGATGATAACCTGCGCTAAATGCGGCACATACAGTGAGATAACAGCTGTCACAAAATGCAGGCAACATACAATACAACTAGAAAACCAATATGCAGCACTAATTCACCCCACATGTACACAAAATATATGATAAAACTATATAATCAAATGAAGTCCTCTAAATAAGCCCATAATGTGTGACTAAAAACCCATGTCTGTGGGAAGAACCTGTGCCACAAAAGAGGAGAAAAGGATCCTCCACCGTCACCACTAACAGCCTCTTACCAGAGAGTGTGACCACAGATCATGAGGTCAAAAACAGCGAGTATGGGGAATCAATGAAGGCATGGAATCCAAGACAAATCTTCTCCACCAGAGATTTTTCCACCGCTAATTGTTCAATACATGGGTTAGGCAGGAGTGGGCCCAACCAGAGATACACTACTGGGTCCACTTGATTATCTCTGTGCTTTTATATTGGATTCATGCCATCAAGTGATTAGCGGTGGAAACATCTCGGACCATGACACACCCATCACCATGCTTGACTGTAGGCAAGACACACTTGTCTTTGTACTCCTCACCTGGTTGCCGCCACACACACTTTAACCATCTGAACCAAATCAGTTGATCTTGGTGTCATCAGACCACAGGACATGGTTCCAGTAATCCATGTCCTTAGTCTGCTTGTCTTCAGCAAACTGCAGGCTTTCTTGTGCATCATCTTTAGAAGAGGCTTCCTTCTGGGACGACAGCCATGCAGACCAATTTGATGCAGTGTGCGGCGTATGGTCTGAGCACTGACAGGCTGACCCCCCCCACCCCTTCAACCTCTGCAGCAATGCTGGCAGCACTCATACGTCTATTTCCCAAAGACAACCTCTGGATATGACGCTGACCATGTGCACTCAACTTCTTTGGTCGGCCATGGCGAGGCCTGTTCTGAGTGGAACCTGTCCTGTTAAACCGCTGTATGGTCTTGGCCACCGTGATGCAGCTCAGTTTCAGGGTCTTGGCAATCTTCTTATAGCCTAGGCCAGGAGTGGGCAACCTGTGGCTCTCCAGCTGTTGTGGAACTACATTTCCCATGAGGCATTGCAAAGATTACAAAACTGGCAGTTGCAGCTATGAGTTGCAGAGGCATGATGGAACTTGTAGTCCTCAGGTTCCTACCCCTGGCCTAGGCCATCTTTATGTAGGAGCAACAATTCTTTTTTTCAGATCCTCAGAGAGTTTTTGCCATGAGGTGCCATGTTGAACTTCCAGTGACCAGTATGAAAGAGTGAGAGCGATAACACCAAATGTAACACACCTGCTCCCCATTCACACCTGAGACCTTGTAACACTAACGAGTCATGTGACACCGGGGAGGGAAAATGGCTAATTGGGTCCAATGTGGACCTTGTCACTTAGGGGTGGACTCACTTTTGTTGCCAGCGGTTTAGACATTAATGGCGGTGTGTTGAGTTATTTTGAGGGGACAGCAAATTTACATGTTATACAAGCTGTACACTGACTACGTCACATTGTAGCAAAGTGTCAATTCTTCAGTGTTGTCACATGAAAAGATTTATAAAAATGTGAGGGGGGGACTCACTTCTGTGCGATACTGTATATTTCTCCGGCTATGGTAGAGGCAAGAATCAGAGAATCAGATACTCGGTATAAGTTATAAATTATTACAAATTCTATGAAAAGCAGACACATTTTTTATTTCACATAAAAAGGCAATTAAAAACCGGTACAGGGCCCAGCACCCAATGTAGAACGACTATAAATCATCAGCATGCTGTTTCTGCATGAAAAGTGGTTAACCTCAAGTGTTACTGTTCTCTGAATCTAACAACTAATTCTGTGTCAGCCAGATCTGCTTTCTGGTATTTAACAGAGTTTAGGCATACAGATGGGACCAGCCGTTGTTGAAACCCTTGCTGACCAGAGGCCACTGAGACCTGGAAGTCCAGACCATGGTCAGCAGTGGTGGTTGACTTGATAATACCGCTATGACTAATTGGCCTTCAGTCCCGTGAAGACCAACATTGAGCTCTGCACTCATTTTTGCAGCAGTTGCTTTCTTATTCCAGGTCACAATCCTGCGAAATGTCTTTTTATCTCTTTCGGTCAGTTGACCGCGATCTTGCTCATCAGACAACGTTTTCCCGGAAACTGTATATGCCGTCATAACCTTTGATACAGTACCTCGAGACACGGCGAATAAATTGGCAACCTCTAGGGCACCAGCTAAGCGGCACCAACTGTTTGCCCTCTTTGAAGCTCAGTGAGCTCTGACATGACTCTGTATTACTAGCAGTGCAGACAGTGAATGACGAAAGTGAGGCTTCCACCCATGTTAGGTAGGTGTCTCATCACACAGTGGAAGCAAAAGAATGTTACACAATTCACCTTCTCCTATAGTATTCCTGTAGTCTCTGACCATTTCCTGTAGAATGCACATAGTCTCTGACCATCTCCTATAGTATGATCGTAGTCTCTGGCCATCTCCTGTAGAATGCACATATTCTCTAACCATCTTGTATAGTATGCCTGTAGCCTATAACCATCTCCTGTAGAATGCACATAGTATCTGACCATCTCCTACAGTATGCCTGTAGCTTCTGACCATCTCCTATAGAATGCCCGTAGTCTCTGACCATCTCCTATAGAATGCTTGTAGTCTCTGACTATCTCCTATAGAATGCCCGTAGTCTCTGACCATCTCCTATAGAATGCTTGTAGTCTCTGACTATCTCCTATAGAATGCCCGTAGTCTCTGACCATCTCCTATAGAATGCTTGTAGTCTCTGACCATCTCCTATAGAATACCCGTAGTCTCTGACCATCTCCAATAGAATGCCCGTAGTCTCTGACCATCTCCTATAGAATGCCCATGGTCTCTCACCATCTCCTATAGAATGCCCGTAGTCTCTCACCATCTCCTATAGAATGCTTGTAGTCTCTGACTATCTCCTATAGAATGCCCGTAGTCTCTGACCATCTCCTATAGAATGCTTGTAGTCTCTGACTATCTCCTATAGAATACCCGTAGTCTCTGACCATCTCCAATAAAATGCCTGTAGTTTCTTACCATCGCCTATAGAATGCCCGTAGTCTCTTACCGTCTCCTATAGAATGCCCGTAGTCTCTCACCATCTCCTATAGAATGCCCGTAGTCTCTCACCATCTCCTATAGAATGCCCGTAGTCTCTCACCATCTCCTATAGAATGCCCGTAGTCTCTCACCATCTCCTATAGAATGCCCGTAGTCTCTGACCATCTCCTATAGAATGCTTGTAGTCTCTGACTATCTCCTATAGAATACCCGTAGTCTCTGACCATCTCCAATAGAATGCCCGTAGTCTCTTACCATCTCCTATAGAATGCCCGTAGTCTCTCACCATCTCCTATAGAATGCTTGTAGTCTCTGACTATCTCCTATAGAATACCTGTAGTCTCTGACCATCTCCAATAGAATGCCCGTAGTCTCTTACCATCTCCTATAGAATGCCCGTAGTCTCTCACCATCTCCTATAGAATGCCCATAGTCTCTGACTATCTCCACATGTATGGAAAGCTGTGCATGACAGTCGTCTCTTACCATCTCCTGATGCATGTTTGCAATCTCTGACAGCTTTCTATAGCATTCCATTCACTGAATAGTTTGCATGGCCCTTTAGCGGTGTCAGGGGCTGCACTTGAGGTCCCTTATATCTAGCAGGTTGACCATCATTGCTTTACGACCTACTGGAGTCTGAATATGCTTTGTCCAATGACTCTAACATGGTCACTCATGGAAGGGTTAGGGGTAAGGACTGTCATTCAGAACCCCAGAAGATCTCTGATAAAAAAACAAAAACTTGTGTGCTGAATCATTGGGGTGATGAACTGATGACCTCTCGGGGTTCTGCGTTGTAGAAGGTATGAAAAGACAGTTGCATTTTTCCCACAAATGGGCTGATCTTCAAACCAGAAATCCCTTGCCTCGTTGTGGTTTGTTGGTGGTGTGCTGATCACGATTCAACGTCCTTATCAACATCCTCTCAGCTATTTTTGTGGCTCTTTATGCTGTAAGAGACACTTTTTTGGTTCCTCTCGCTGGCACTCCTTCTCTATAAATTCCCTTACAGAGTCAACAGGACAGCTGACGCCAACAGGTTGCATTTACAAATGTTTTAGGTGGAGGTTAACACTTTAAAGCTGAACTCCGGGTGCACAGCTAAATACCCAGATAAAACTCAATGAAGTCTGTTTTACCCTGCCAAAGGGTTTGTATTTCTGTCCATCCATTTCTGAGATTTACACAGCTCTGCCACACAGCACAGCCCTGCGCAGCCGTGGAGGAGACCTGAGTTCCTTCTTTCCTACTGGACTGGACATTGAAAGAAGAATTAGCAGACTGATAAGCTCTCTCTTCTCCTCAGCATTCTGCACAATTGTTCATTGTGCTGCTTCTCACTCCCCCTCTCTGAGCCCTGTTGTTCATACTGTATAGATACCAATACCGAGTCAAACTCAGACACTTACACAGCTTTAACAACATTAAGACGTCTTATCATATTAAAGAATTTTGTAATGCAGTCGGTTTGGAATTGTATGTATTCAACAGGGGTGGACTGAGCATTTGGAAACTCGGGCACTGCCCGAGGGCCCGGGGTCAGTAGGGGGCCCCATGAGATGCCCCTGGTACCTTTTTCATAGGTTTTTTTGAGTTTGGGCAAGGACACAGGGGCCCCATGATCCCCTATTGCCCGGGGGCCCCATGAGTTGTCAGTCCGCCCCTGGTATTCAACCTAGGTCAGCGGTGACAAACCTTTTAGAGACCGAGTGCTCAAACTGCAACCCAGAACCCACTTATTTATCACAAAGTGCCAACACTGCAATTAAACCTGAATACTGAGGATATAGTTTAGAAAAAACAACCCGTACATGAACATCCTTTGTCTTAAAAGGAAAAAAAAACAATAACGGAGCTTCCACTGACCACCAACACAAGGGGGAAAAGTTCCACTGACCACCAACACAAGGGGGAAAAGTTCCACTGACCACCAGCACAAGGGGGCAAAGTTCCACTGACTACCAGCACAAGAGGGCAAAGTTCCACTGACCATCAGCACAAGAGGGCAAAGTTCCACTGACCACCAGCACAAGAGGGCAAAGTTCCACTGAGCACCAGTACAAGGGGGCAAAGTTCCACTGACCACCAGCACAAGAGGGCAAAGTTCCACTGACCACCAGTACAAAGTTCCACTGACCACCAGCACAAGGGGCAAGGGGGCAAAGTTCCACTGACCACCAGCACAAGGGGGCAAAGTTCCACTGACAACCAACACAAGGGGGCAAAGTTCCACTGACCACCAGCACAAAGGGGCAAAGTTCCACTGACCACCAGCACAAAGGGGCAAAGTTCCACTGACCACCAGCACAAGGGGGCAAAGTTCCACTGACCACCAGCACAAGGGGGCAATGTTCTACAGACCACCAGCACAGAGGGGCAATGTTCCACTGACCATTAGCCCAAGGGGCAAAATTCCACTGACCACCAGCACAAGGGGGCAAAGTTCAACTGACCACCAGCACAAGGGGGCAAAGTTCCACTAACCACCAGCACAAGGGTGAAATGTTCCACTGATCACCAGCACAAGGAGGCAAAGTTCCACTGACCACCAGCACAAGGGGACAAAGTTCCACTGACAACCAGCACAAGGGGGCAAAGTTCCACTGACCACCAGCACAAGGGGGCAAAGTTCCACTAACCACCAGCACAAGGGGGAAAAGTTCCACTGACCACCAGCACAGAGGGGGCAAAGTTCCACTGACTACCAGCACAAGGGGACAAAGTTCCACTGACAACCAGCACAAGGGGGCAAAGTTCCACTGACCACCAGCACAAGGGGGCAAAGTTCCACTAACCACCAGCACAAGGGGGAAAAGTTCCACTGACCACCAGCACAAGGGGGCAAAGTTCCACTAACTACTAGCACAAGGGAGAAAAGTTCCACTGACCACCAGCACAAGGGGGCAAAGATCTACAGACCACCAGTACAAGGGGGCAAAGTTCTACAGACCACCAGTACACGGGGGCAAAGTTCCACTGACCACCAGCACAAGGGGGCAAAGTTCCACTAACCACCAGCACAGAGGGGGCAAAGTTCCACTAACCACCAGCACAGAGGGGGCAAAGTTCCACTAACCACCAGCACAGAGGGGGCAAAGTTCCACTGACCACCAGCACAGAGGGGGCAAAGTTCCACTAACCACCAGCACAGAGGGGCAAAGTTCCACTAACCACCAGCACAGGGGGGCAAGGTTCCACTGACCACCAGCACAGAGGGGGCAAAGTTCCACTGATCACCAGCACAAGGGGGCAAACTTCTACAGACCACCAGCACAAGGTGGCAAAGTTGTACAGACCACCAGCACAAGTCGGCAAAGTTTCACTTACCACCAGCCCAAATTAAAATCTTGTGTTAATAAAAACGAATGTAAAAAAATTCTCAGCCAGTCAAATGTATATATATCCGTGGCAGCGCACTGACTGGCCATGCGAAAGCTCAGATGGGTCGTGGCTAATGAGTCGCGGCTCGTGACATCAATGCCTGCTGCCGCTACTCCCTTCTGAGCATGTGCATGGCCCCTATGTGCGCTGTTATCCGATGCTTGGCTGCTGGGGCGACTTGGCTCGCGTGCCGACAGATAGGACTCTGCTTGCCCGCTGTGGCACGCGTGCCATAGGTTTGCCACCTCTAACCTAGGTCGTGGCCAGGGATCAAAAATCAAAGTTTTGCTGACTGACGCCAAGGTCTTTTAGTACCAAGGCAAAAAGGCCACAAGCTGCAAAATACTTCAACAGCATAGGTTGCTAGGTTCTACCCCTTTTTGCATCTCCTTTTACTAGAGTGGCCAGGGTGGCCACCTATTCTACCCTCTGTTTTTAATGGAAACTATTAGACGGGGCCAATTTGGTTGTTTTGCAGGCTGGCTGCTAAGTGCTGCTGGGAAATCCTTTGTTTGTTTGCGATGTGCATCGCCCTTCCATGTGCACCTTACTGCTAAGGCTGGTTATAGGTCGGGATGGTTGCCATTTTTTTTTTCTGTGGCCACCTATTCTACCTACCCTTCGGCCCGGTCCTGGCTGAGGGTAGTAATTCCCATGTATAATAAGGCTCCAGACTGCCGATCTGTCTGCCATTGCCACTTAACTGGGTCCTTATTGTCGCGGTTTGTGTGTTTTTATTGGTAGAGTAGCTCTTAGTCTGCCGCTGGAACAAAATCAAGTGGGCCTGAATGTTCTCAGCCATTCAGTGGAAGCCTTGTATTGTTATTTATTTATTTCAGGTACTTATATAGCGCCATCAATGTACACAGCACTTTATATACAGTTGTGTTCAAAATAATAGCAGTGTGTTGAAAAAAGTGAATAAAGCTGAAAATCCTAATAGCTTTTATTTCCATCCACACAAATACATTGGGAACACGACACATTCTATTCCAAATCAAACCATGAAGAAAAATAGATCAAATTTGTGTTGTTCCTCTAAGAAAATTGAAGAAAAGTGAATATTAGACGGTTCAAAAAAATCGCAGTGTTTGTATTCTTCTTTACAAACTCAAACATTCACTATATAAACTGAGAAATGTTTGAAGATTTTGCTTTCCTTCGAATGACTTCATGAATATTTGGTTGTAGTCGCACTGTTTCTGAGAACTGCTGTACATCTGTGTTGCATGGAGTCACCCAACGTCTGGCCCCTGTGATCAGGTATTCCAGCCCAGGACGATTGGACCACATTCCACAGTTCTTCTCTATTTCTTGGTTTTGCCTCAGAAACGGCATTTTTGATGTCACCCCACAAGTTTTCTATTGGATTAAGATCCGGGGATTGGGCTGGCCACTCCATAACGTCCATCTTGTTGGTCTGGAACCAAGATGTTGCACGTTTACTGGTGTGTTTGGGATCGTTGTCTTGTTGGAACACCCATTTCAAAGGCATTTCCTCTTCAGCATAAGGCAGCATGACCTCTTCAAGTTTTCTGATGTATTCAAACTGATCCATGATCCCTGGTATGCGATAAATAGGCCCAACACCGTAGTATGAGAAACATCCCCATATCATGATGCTTGCACCACCATGCTTCACTGTCTTCACAGTGTACTGTGGCTTGAATTCAGTGTTTGGGGGTCGTCTGACAAACTGTCTCTGGCCACTAGACCCAAAAAGAACAATCTTACTTTCATCAGTCCACAAAATGTTGCGCCATTTCTCTTTAGGCCAGTCAATGTGCTCTTTGGCAAATTGTAACCTCTTCAGCACATGTCTTTTTTCCAACAGTGGGACTTTGCGGGGGCTTCTTGCAGATAGCTTGGCTTCACATAGGCGTCTTCTAATTGTAACAGTCCTCACAGGGAACTTTACACCTTCTTTCATCTTCCTGGAGCTGATTGTTGGCTGAGTCCGCGCCATTTTGGCTATTCTTCTATCCATTTGAATGGTAGTTGTTCGCTTTCTTCCACGTCTTTCAGGTTTTGGTTGCCATTTTAAAGCATTTGCGATCATTTTAGCTGAGCAGCCGATCATTTTCTGCACTTCTCTATATGTTTTCCCTTCTCCAATCAACTTTTTAATCAAGGTACGCTGTTCTTCTGAACAATTTCTGGAACGACCCATTTTCCTCAGAATTTCAGAGAGAAATGCACTGTAACCAGCATGTCCAACATTTGCTGCCTTCCTTCCTTAAATAAGGGCAATAATTGCCACCTGTTTTTCAAAGAATGAATGCCCTCACTAATAGAACTCCACACTGCTATTATTTTGAACATGCCCCTTTCAATGAGTGATTCAATGACACAGAATCAGCAGCATGCATGTCATGACTGTTGGATCTGTTGGATTTCTATTACTCTACTACACCTGCTAGTAAATTATTTTCCATGTAGAAATATCATTTCTACCAAAAACAGCGATTGATCCGGTTAGTGATGTCTGACTGCTATTATTTTGAACACAACTGTATATATTGTACATTCACATCAGTCCCTAACCCTCAAGGGACGTACAATCTAAGGTCCCTAACCCTCAAGGGGTGTACAGTCTAAGGTCCCTAACTCACATTCATACATACACATACTAGGGCCAATTTAGACAGGAGCCAATTAACCTACCAGCATGTCTGAATGAATTTGAGAAATACTTAGAAGACCGAGGTGATGGGAAACACAGCACTGCTAAAGCATATAAAGCTCTCACGGATTTAGATAGTAAGTTTAAATTAAAATACATAGAAAAATGGGAAAAGGATTTAGGAGTGGAGTGGGAAGAGCACACACAGAGGAAAATATATAGAATGGTACACGAAAATATTAGTATGCGTGAGGTGGAAATGAATTTTAAATGTTTGACAAGGTGGTATTTTACACCGGTGATAGAACACAAGTTGAATGAGGAGAACCAACCCTGGTGTTGGCAAGGGTGTGGAGGGCTGGGCACGATATATCACATATGGTGGGAATGTTCAAAAATACAAGTATATTGGGAAAAAATTAGAAATCAAATCACGATTATCACTGGAATAGAAATAGGACTGGACCCTGAAACCTGTCTTTTTCATAACTCATTATTACCTGGAAATAAATATAAAGAACTGGGATAATGTGTTACTTAAATGCAGCAAAAAGTCTGATTCCTAGGTTTTGGCGTAGGGTTGAGGTACCGAGGGAAGAGGATTGGATGAATAGAGTGGACCAGATTGCTAGAATGGAAAAACTTTATTATATGCAGGAAGATAGGATGGTGACATATCATATGAAATGGGGGAAATGGGAGGAGTTCAAAGTAAAGGTAAAGGAAGGTACTGAGTGAGTAAGTAAACATAAAGAAAAAGGAAAGAGGATAAGAAGAAAGGAAGAGAAAAGAGGAAAGGCCAAGGAAAAGGAGAAAATATAGCAATTAGCCTGTCTTTCTTTCTTCTTCTTTTCCAAGCCTCGGTATCCAGAGGATGTGAGATACAAGTCGATCAGATAGATGTCAGGGGTATATTGAAGCAGGGTGGGAGGTGGGAGGGTGGAAAGGATGGGGGTTAGGGGGAGAAAATGATATGAAATTAGTGTTTTATGAGATTTTGTAATGTTATATTTTTACATTATGGAAATGTGTATTGTTTTATTTGAAAAATAAATAAATATTTAAATTAAAAAAAAAACAAAAAAAAAAACCTACCAGCATGTCTTTGGAGTGTGGGAGGAAACCAGAGTACCCGGAGGAAACCCACACAGGCACAGGGAGAACATGCAAACTCCAGGCAGGTGGTGCCATGGCTGGGATTCGAACCAACGACCCTAGTACTGCCAGGCAGAAGTGCTAACCATTTAGCCACTGTGCTGCCCTAGATGAATATAAGGCTTCCTCTGATTGGCCAAGGTGGAGAGGTGGGCAGATGACATCACCATCTCCACCTATCAGAGGTAGCCTTGTATTCATTGATATAATTACAAGGCTTCTTCTGAATGGTAGAGAAGCCCAACTTGTTTTTGTTCTTGGGAAGTCACCCAAGGCTCTGCCATAACGTAGTGCTGCATGCTGTATGTAGACACAGCGCTCACAGCAGCAGAATATGCTATGGAAATAGCTTGTTTGGGCCTGTCTGATTCAAGCAAACTATTTAAAGTGAGAGGGAACATGAACCTAGGCTTTAGAGGCTTGGTCAAACTAACGGTTTCGGGGGAGGAAGGCGGTAAAACCCTGCAGTTGAGCAACAGCTTTATTGCCCCCCAACTACTCCACCTTCAGCTGCAGACTCAGTGGTCGGGGGTGTACACATGTCACATTGAGCCTTGAATGATGCTCCTCTGTAATGTTCCACAACCGCATGCAATGCACGCGATGGCGCTGCGCTAGTGCAAGCTTCGGGGGGGTTAAGGAAGGCGGTGAGGGGGACATAAAATACATACTCACCTCCTCTCAAATGCTCTCTGAAGAGCTGTCTAAAGGGGGATCGCTCTTTGGAGAGCAAAGCTCATGTGAATGAGCCCTAAAGCAGAACTCCGGGCAGATAGATTATTTCAAATTCTGGTGTGTACACAAATGTTACCTCTACTGAGGTGTATGCCGTGGTTGAACCGCTGCTCTGTACTCCAAAATCTCTACTGTGCATTCCGGAAAGTAAATCTCGAGGTATACTTCTGTCCCCAGATATGGGAGCTGTGGCTATAATACACAAAAGCGCTATTGTCATTTAGTTACATAGTTAGTCTGGCTGAAAAAAGACAAAAGTCCATCCAGTTCAACCATAAAAAAAAAATAAAAAAAAACTTATAATCCTACACCCACAGTTGATCCAGAGGAAGGCAAAAACCCAGCAAAGCACGATCCAATTTGCTCCTGCTGGGGAAAAATTCCTTCCTGACCCCCCGAGAGGCAATCAGATATTCCTTGGATCAATTTATCTGTCCCTCATCTCCCCTTGGTCAGTCACACAGTAGTATGGATTCTGTAAATGGTTCACAGGATACACAGGATCAGGGGTGGACTGACAACTCATGGGGCCCCCAGGCAATAGGGGATCATGGGACCCCTGTGTCCTTGACCTAACTCAAAAAAGCCTATGAAAAAGGTACCAGGGACATCTCTTAGGGCCCCCTACTGACCCCAGGCCCTCGGGCAGTGCCCGAGTTTCCAAATGGTCAGTCCGCCCCTGCACAGGATGAACCCATCACAGGAAGGACTGCACTCAGTCCTGGAGGACTGTGAGCCCAGCCAGCATGTAGGCAGGTGTAGTTACCTTTTCTGCCTGCGGGTGGCACTCTGCCATTATTGCATAGCAAGGGGAGTCTTGTAAGGGAATTAAACCCTTGGGGATTCCATACAGTGTCTCATAAGAAGTGATCTGTTTAGGTACTGAATTCTGGAGAGACTTCAGCGGCCATCTTGGGTGAGAAACCTTTTAAATAACGGAGCCCACACCATTCTGGCTTGCCTCTGGTGAGTGTATGGACAGGGACAAGAACCTGCTTGTAAGGAATAGTTTAAAGCATAGGGAAAGGTTCCTCTGGAGTAGGGACAACTCAGGGCAGGCTCCTTGGTCATGGCTGAGACTCTGGAGTAGGGACAACTCAGGGCAGGCTCCTTGGTCATGGCTGAGACTCTGGAGTAGGGACAACTCAGGGCAGGCTCCTTGGTCATGGCTGAGACTCTGGAGTAGGGACAACTCAGGGCAGGCTCCTTGGTCATGGCTGACACTCTGGAGTAGGGACAACTCAGGGCAGGCTCCTCGGTCACGGCTGACACTCTGGAGTAGGGACAACTCAGGGCAGGCTCCTTGGTCATGGCTGACACTCTGGAGTAGGGACAACTCAGGGCAGGCTCCTTGGTCATGGCTGACACTCTGGAGTAGGGACAACTCAGGGCAGGCTCCTTGGTCATGGCTGACACTCTGGAGTAGGGACAACTCAGGGCAGGCTCCTCGGTCACGGCTGACACTCTGGAGTAGGGACAACTCAGGGCAGGCTCCTTGGTCATGGATGACACTCTGGAGTAGGGACAACTCAGGGCAGGCTCCTCGGTCACGGATGACACTCTGGAGTAGGGACAACTCAGGGCAGGCTCCTTGGTCATGGCTGACACTCTGGAGTAGGGACAACTCAGGGCAGGCTCCTTGGTCACGGCTGACACTCTGGAGTAGGGACAACTCAGGGCAGGCTCCTCGGTCATGGCTGACATTCTGGAGTAGGGACAACTCAGGGCAGGCTCCTTGGTCACGGCTGACACTCTGGAGTAGGGACAACTCAGGGCAGGCTTCTTGGTCATGGCTGACACTCTGGAGTTTGGAACAGAGACACGAAACTGGTGCATAATGCTAATTTGTCCTATATATAGTGGTGCACCGATAACCAAAACCGATAACTCAGGATGCACTTGTCCGAAAACCGAAACCGAAATGGACAGTTTAAAAAAAAAAAAAATATATATATATATATATATATATATATATATTTGTATGATATTCAGATTTTTAATATCATGAATTTAAATGATTATGAATTTAGAAAATACAACCCAGTAACGTAAAATAACATTTACTGAAAGTAACACACAAAAATTGGAGAGAAAATAAAGTAAAATATACATAAAATTAAAAAAACAGAGTTTTGCACTGAAGTCAATAGGGGGTGTTTTTCCACTGAAGTCAAGGAGATGCGATTTTGTATTGCAGTCAATGGGATGCGATTTTGCATTGAAGTCAAGGGGACGCGATATTGCATCGAAGTCAATAGGGAGCGATTTTTGCATTGAAGTCAATGGGAACGCGATTTTGCATCAAAGTCAATGGGATGCGATTTTGCATTGAAGTCAACGGGGGAGGGGTTTGCATTGAAGTCAACGGGGGGGGGTTTGCATTGAAATCAAGAAGACGTGATATTGCATTGAAGTCAATAGGGGGCGGATTTAGCATTGAAGTCAATGGCAGTGCGATTTTGCATCAAAGTCAATGCGATGCGATTTTGCATTGAAATCAATTATCATTATCTTTTTTTTCTATGGGCAAAACGCCAATAACCCTATTTTCGGTGGCCAATATATCGGCGCATCACTATCTGTATATATCTCTGGCAGAAACACCAACCCTGATAGCCAAAGCCGCCCTCTAGTAACGCAGTTGGTGAATACAGCATTGTATAATATGTGCTCGCAAATTCATATTCTTCTGGGTCAAGGACTGTTGTTGTTTGTGTATAAAGTGCAGCACTAAATCATATAGTGAAACAGGGGCGGACTGACCATTTGGAAACTCGGGCATTGCCCGAGAGCCCGGGGTCAGTAGGGGGCCCTATGAGATGCCCCTGGTACCTTTTTCATAGGCTTTTTTGAGTTTGGGCAAGGACACAGGGGCCCCATGATCCCCTATTGCCCGGGGGCCCCATGAGTTTTCAGTCCGCCCCTGGTGAAACATCAAAGAGTTTACACATAAGTGCAAACAAAACATAAACATCAGTGAAGCGGTAATAAAGTCCATACAGTGTCAAAAATATAAATGCTGGTGTAAATCACAAACATTGTGACATAGTAAAGTCCACATGTGTGCCAGTGATACTGCAAATCGCAAAACAGCACCGTATCCCGCTCCAATACAGTGCCTGGGGATCCGGTGCACACTCCATCACCACTATGCACTCACCAGAATGCTACTGGTATAGTAGCAATGAGCGATGTACAAATTCACAATCCTGGGCTGGAAATCCTCCTAGAAAGAAAGCTCACCACACGAAGCCCGGAATAGCATACATACTGTTGTATTTATTTAACCTCTTGGCGCCGTTCGAATGCAAATGTGCAGCCTCCCGGCGTCTGGGCCTAGACGCCGAGCGGCTGAACATTTGCGTTCTATTAAGAAAAACATGTGCTGAGAACGTGCACCCTTTGCGCTCGCAGCACACATGTCCGGTACTCACGGAAAGGTCCCAATCTCCTCTTTCGATCGGGACCTTTCCTGATCATGTGACCGCCGTGACAGCGAATCACGGCGGTCACATGACCCTAAAACCCTGCCCTGCCTCCCGGCTTCTGGAACCCTTAAAGGGCCTGAGGCGCCGGCGCCAAGGGGTTAAAATGGAGATAAAAACTTTCCACGTGGAAACATAAAGCACATGTGTGTATACACATACCAAAATGGCTGCCGCTTCGGATCATGGACACGGCGGCGCGACGTCAGCATGTAGGCTCCACCCCAGGGGCGGTCTGACAACTCACGGGGCCCCCGGGCAATAGGGGATCATGGGCCCCTTGTCCTTGCTCAAACTCAAAAAAGCCAATGAACAAAGTACCAGGGGCTTCTCATGGGGCCCCTTACTGACCCCAGGCCCTCGGGCAGTGCCCGAGTTTCCAAATGGTCAGTCCGCCCCTGCTCCATCCTGTTTGTGTATGGTGCACAATTGCAAGGACTCCTATAAAGGGTAATGTTCATTATACAGAGTGTGTGAGTGGTTACCCCCAAATCAAGGTACCTCGATTAGGCTCCGCCTACATGTGTGATGAAGCGTCCACCAAGGGGTGTGTAAATGACAGGCTGGGCTTACAGGAAAAGGAGAGCATACCAAGACTGGCTACAAAGAATGCTGAGGAGGAACGTAGGAACAGTCGTGGAGTGTAGCAACTTTGTGCCTACATTACTGTCCGAACAGGTCTTGCGCCAAAGCAAACCAAAGCCACAATACTAATTAGAATAATGACGTCATTGGCAACAACAAAAGTCAAGTGGTGCCCGTAACGGAAAAGAAAAGAGAAGAATAACGGAGGGCAGACATGACTAGGTGAAGAGGGGAAAGAAAGACAGGAAGGGGTTAAGTTAAAGGGGATGGTTTAAAACAGGAAGGTTACCTGATTGGTGATGGTAGCAAGTGGTGGGATCTTTGATGATCTTGGGGAGTGTTGGAGGGTTATCTTTGATGAGCTTGGGGAGTGTTGGGGGGTTATCTTTGATAATCTTGGAGTGTGTTGGGGGGTTATCTTTGATGATCTTGGGGAGTGTTGGGGGGTTATCTTTGATAATCTTGGAGTGTGTTGGGGGGTTATCTTTGATGATCTTGGGGAGTGTTGGGGGGTTATCTTTGATAATCTTGGGGAGTGTTGTGGGGTTAGACGATCCAGTGCTGGTATAGCAGCTGAAGAAGAGACTTCCCTCCCGACCTTCCCTGGGGTGTTTTGGCTCTTTCCGTGCTTGCTTTGTTTCGTTTTGGGGGCAGTTGTTGGTCTTTGGAGGCGGCAAATTGTTTTAAGCGAAAGTGTATGGTTGGGACCCATCTGTGGTTATGGTGTACCCGGGTGCATTCCGGTTAACCGAGGTTTAACTGGAAGGTGGAGGTCTACACTGCGGAAGGTGTGTTTTTGTCTCCGAGTCGGTGTGTTGCGGCTGGAGGCCTAGTATGAATATTAGGGTTAAGGTTCCGCAGGGGGGGGGGGATCAATATTGTTTGGTGCCTTCGTAGACCAACAACTTATCCTGTATGCTTCCGTTTAAGGAATGTTTTTGTGATTTAAGTTGAATTGTTAATAAAAGGCCATAAAGGCCATTTTACTCCAACGGTGTTTGGTCTCCTTTATTGGTAGAGGGAGAGTTGGGGGGAAGAGGTATTTCGAGAGAGTTGGGTTGGTATGGTTTTAGTTGCTTTAGTCTTAGCCAACATATCTCTTCTACACTAGTCAAGGAATGGGTGCCCAACAACTCACTTTAACCCCCCTGGCGGTATTCCCGAGTGTAGCTCGGGGTAAAGTTTCAGTACCAAAAGCAGTAACCCCGAGCTACACTCAGGAATACACTGCAGCATTGCTCCGGGATCCCTCGATCACTTACCTTGTCCTTCGCTCCTGCGATGTCCCCCCTGCAGTGTCCCCGGCCATGTCCTCCGGCCGATGATTCTGTTCCCTGCGAGCATCGGGATGTACGGGGGATAGAACCGGCGGGGAATTCAAAAATGAAAAAATGTGACATTCACTCACTACACTAAAATCACATAGTATTAAATTCCTGTATCAAACCATTTCACATACATTTTGTCCCGAGTGCTTTGTCCGGCGCCCTGCCTGCATTTTTACTGTTCTTTCTGCCTGGAAACTGAGAAACGTCCATGGCGTCCAAAAAGCGTCCCTTTAGGTCAAAAGTGGTTTTAAACCGGCTAGAGAACAGCGATAGTAAATCAGAACCACTTGCAGAATTGAGTGATAATGATTTGTGGGGAAATTCGTCATCAGACACTGAAAACAATTCTGCGACTGAGCTCAGTGATGTGCGAACTTGGCGCTCTATTTCAAATTTCAGTGTTTTTGGTTTGATTACATTATTGGATTTAATATTATTATTATATTATTTTTTATGATTATTTATTATATTATCATTTATGATTTCGTGTTTCAAATTTTATCATACCCGGGATACTTACTAGACTCTTGTTCGGACAGATTTCAGTGAGTTATTCCTAAGAATTACAGGCCTACAATAAAAAAAAATACATATTTCCATGCAAAAAAATTTACCACTTTGAGCACAGAAATATGGACATAATCAGACCGCTAGGGAGGTTAACAAGTCCTTCACACTCTGGCCAAATATGACTTATTTGTGAATGCTATAATAAATTCAGCAATAAAACATATTAAATAGTTTAATAACAAAGAAATACTGACATAATCAGACTGCTAGGGAGGTTAAGGAATGTTTTTGTGATTTCTGTTAAATTGTTAATAAAAGGCCGTGAAGGCCATTTTACTCCAATGGTGTTTGGTCTCCTTTATTGGTAGAGGGAGAGTTGGGGGGAAGAGGTATTTCGAGAGAGTTGGGTCAGTATGGTTTTAGTTGCTTTAGTAATAGCCAACACATCTCTTCTACACTAGTCAAGGAATGGGTGCCCAACCAGGGGCGGACTGACAACTCATGGGGCCCCTGGGCAATAGGGGATCATGGGGCCCCTGTGTTCTTTCCCAAACTCAAAAAAGCCTATGAAAAAGGTACCAGGGGCATCTCATGGGGCCCCCTACTGACCCCGGGCCCTCGGGCAGTGCCCGAGTTTCCATATGGTCAGTCTGCCCCTGTGCCCAACAACTCACTTTAAACCATTTTGTGACACATACAATTGATCCTTCCTCCGAGCTGCATGGATCTTCTCGTAACACCCGTGTAGATCATCTGCACACAAAGTAGAAAGCTTAATGCAGTACAATAAGAATGTGGTTAGTGGGCACAGTGTGTGTCTGTGAGCTCTTCGGGTTTGATTATTTTCTCATGAAAAAAGGAAGCAGAGGGACGGACGTTCAACAAACAAGCTAAGATAAAGTAACTCAATCGCAGCCCACGAGATAAAATGTGACAAAACCACCCACACAAGGTGTGAAGAGAATGCAGAAATTAAATCATACAAAAAAAAAATCTAGACTTAAAGCTCAACACCCTGATATAAGTCTAGATACATATTCATTCCAGCGAAAAAACAGAACCAACTGCTGACAGATGTGGTGCAATCCCACAACACTGTCATAACCAGGGGCGGACTGACCATTTGGAAACTAAGGCACTGCCCGAGGGCCCGGGGTCAGTAGGGGGCCCCATTAGATGCCCCTGGTACCTTTTTCATAGGCTATTTTGGGTTTGGGCAAGGACACAGGAGCCCCATGATCCCCTATTGCCCGGGGGCCCCATGAGTTGTCAGTCTGCCCCTGGGCATACCCTGATTAAATTTAATATTACAGCTTCCGAAACGCGTTGGTTTTGTAAACAGTTTGTCATTGGTATAAACTGGTATCTGGACTTGGTTATCACGGTGCTAGATTCACATCTCTGTCATGATCCAATATGATTGTGGAAATCCATTGGTGTGCAGAAGCTTCCAGCTCAGTATTCAGATTCTCTATAACCTACACACACCACTGTCATACTATTAGATAACAAAAACAAAAAATAAATAGAATAAATCAGAGTTCCAGCTTTATTAATTTACTTTTCAAAAAAATAAAAACATCAGCCCACCAGTTGCAAGGAGTCAAACTAGACATCCTGGGAAGAAAGGACTTCTGGACAAATGCCAATATTATTCAGGAGGTTTTTGTGCGAACAGATAATCCGCCAGGTATTTAAAGCAACTGTGACACTAAAGTAAAATTCCCCATCTTCTGATGCCTGCATCACCAAACACCACTCCATTAAGCATGGATTGTCCCTTAAAATCTGCTGAGAAATCAAGACTTTCAGGAGTGATCTCCAGTGTCCCATGTAGTGCCCACTGGTACCTCCCAAAGACCTTTGCTTCATTACTAAATGCCCTGATGGTAATGATGTTGGACCATGCCTGCACGTTGTGTCTCTGTTATGGTGCCCCCTAGCAGGTGAAGCAGGTTCACTCAATACCCAGAATGTAAGTAGCAGTTGGTCTTCACTGTGGATCAGCAAAGTGGCTAAATGGTTAGCACTTCTGCCTGGCAGTACTAGGGTTGTTGGTTCGATCCCAATCACAGCGCCACTTGCCTGGAGTTTGCGTGTTCTCCCTATGCCTGCGTGGGTCTCCTCCGGGTACCCCAGCTTCCCCCCACAGTCCAAAGACATGCTGGTAGGTTAAATAGATCCTGTCTAAATTGGCCCTAGTATGTATATGAATGAATGTGTGTTAGGGACCTTAGATTGTACACCCCTTGAGGGTTAGGGACTGATGTGAATGTACAATATATATGTAAAGCGCTGCATAAATTGACAGCGCTATATAACTACCTGAAATAATAATGAGCTAAGGTTCAGGCTGAACTCAGTTGCTGTCATATGATAGCAGGCTAATGGCCCAATCAGTTGTGGCCATGGAATTTCCTCCCTGGTAGCTGCACATAACAAATGTGCTAGGATGCTGATGATATCATTCACCTAATATGGCTATATTTGGTCAATGATATTGTCTAAACATGGACACATGGCCATATTAGGGCAATTATGTCATCATTTACCTGCTCCTTTGTTACGCGGGGGTTGGGGAATTCCATGGCTGCAACTGATAGTGGTCTGCTACCATGTGACAGGGGGGTTTGGGCCAAACTAGTTTGACCTGTACTTTAGATCATCCCGTCTTCACCAGTGTTCTTGATGGTCAACATGGGTTAGGAACCTTAGAATCCCAGTTTACTTCACTGAAAACTAACCCCAGTTTGTGGCCCTCAGGGCCACCCCACTAAGTGGGTGGCTGGAACGGCAAAGCTATGGTGTGGAGACTGTTCAAACAAGAGACAGGTCCAGGCAGGAGTTGAGAAAGGCAAGAGAGTAATCAGGTCCGAGTAGAGATCTATACAGGCAGCAAGCAAGGAAGCAGTCAGGTCAATCTGGCTCAGAAACAAACAAGCAACTGGCAGGCAAGTATTATAGCTCTTTAACTCTCACGTAGCTGGTGATAATACATAGCACCAGCCACTTCAAAGGCTAGACCTTAAATACCCTTCCTGGTTGTAGGACATTTCCAGCATTGTTACTGGGAGCTCTGGAAGTCCAGCAGGCAAAGAAGATCCTATAGATCCTGTAAACCCTGAAAGACCCAACATGGATCCCCTAAGTACTGGAGGTCCTAGGAGTCCTGGAAATCTTGGAAGACTCCGGCATGTATTCCGTGAGCATCGGAAGTCCTAGGAGTCTTAAAAATCTTGGTAGACCCCACCATGTATTCTGTGAGTATCGGAGGTCCTAGGAGTCTTAAAAATCTTGGTAGACCCCGGCATGTATTCTGTGAGTATCGGAGGTCCTAGGAGTCTTAAAAATCTTGGTAGACCACGGCATGTATTCTGTGAGTACTGGAGGTCCCAGAAGTTTTGGAAATCCTGGAAGACCAAGCATGGATCCTATGAATACTGAAAAAATGTCAACACGACCACATGTAGTCTCCATCAGGGACACCTGTGAAAGGTTGGCAAGAAAGGAGCACAACTGGGAGACAATTGTCACCCTACAGCAGGAAGTTGCTAAACAAAGAATTTTATGTCAGAATTACCAAGTATTCTTTGAGGAAAAGATGCAGACTTAGCAAGACTGTAAACAAGTTTAGAAATTACACTGACGTGTTAAAGTTTGTACGAGATATAGGTGATTGGGTTGAGAGATACTTTAAGGTCTACTCTAGTCTCGTGTGCTTTTGTGATGTTTGACTGTTCCCATGGTAGCACTTGCAGATCGGACCATGGATGAGTTAGGTGTGATCGATAGGACTGTCCTTTAGCACGTCAGAAAAAAGGATGTTTGGAGGAAGCGAATAAGTAACAGATTGAAAAAATAAAGCGATGACCTAATCAACATGGTTTGCAGCAGATTTTAAGACCGATCTAATCACACATCCTTTGAGATCAAAGACAACATAACAAACCAGTCACAACAGCAAGCAAAACAACATTCAAAAAAGTTGTGCTCAGGGAAAGTGGGTCCGTTAATAGACAGATGCCAATTGAATTACTAGTGTACTTTAATTGTCAGTTACTGTTTTGTCACTATTGGAGTAACATGCTATGGAGTTTGTGGTTTGGCCTGTGAAGCATCCCTTAGTTGGGAATATTTAAGTGGCTGGGGGGTGGGTCCCCTGGGCTCTTGTTTGTGTGAGCACTACAGTGGGTTTCCCCTTGGTGTGACCCAGAGGCTTAACTAGAACTAGGCCCTTTACTCCCATCACAGAACCCTTTATTAAAGCAGTGGGACCCTTTCACATGTTCTGCAGTGGGCCCCCTTCCTGTTGTCTTAGGCCCCCCACGGTGTTGGAATATCAGGGCCCGGTCGCCAATTCAACCTTTGCAACCCTGGCAGTTTTGCCACTGGCGTCAGTAGTTTTTTTATATTTGTTATATAATTTTTTTATTATATTTTACAATTTTATTTAATTTATTTATTTATTACAATTTTTATTTCTTTTTACATTTTTTAGGAGCCTCGAGGAAGGCTTTGATGTGATATCAGGGGTCTAAACAGACCTCTGATGTTACACCTTTGAGACTGAGAAAGGAGGTTGAGGACACAGCCCTCAATATCTATTTTTGCAGCCTCAGCAGCATAGAAGGAATGGACAGGAATAGCTATGTACAGAGCTTCCTGTTCATTCACAAACTGAAGCACAACAAACATAGTTCAATAGGCATCAGTTATGAATGAACAGAATCAGTGATTGGTACAGAATCTATTTATTAAGACAAGGAAGGGGCCGGAAAATTACACATATATCGGCTTCTTCCCTGCTATCGATCCAGACAGATACCCCACAGCAGCCAGTGGGAGAGGAGAGGTGGGAACCTAGCAGCACTGCAGGGGATGAGGGGGGCCAGGGGATCACACAGGGGCCCAATCACAGCAGGTGGTGGATAGGAGAAGAGGCAGGGCGGCATGTAGAGGAAACAATCCCCTTAAATTTTCCCTCTTAAAGCTGCTGAAAGGCTGCAGGAGGAAAATGGAGGGCATCAATTCCCCTACATGCAACCCCAGGTGTACAGAGGGGCTGCATGGGCCCCCTGGAGCATGTGACCAGTTCGCAATTGTGCCCCCTGTATGTACGCCCCTGGTGTGACCCTTGAAATGGGATTGTAGAAAGGGAGCCACTTGATGGAAACGTATACAAGTTAAAATGTATAAGACACCACAGCATAGCCCTAAAGATGTTGTCATATGTTAAAGAGGAATGCTATCACTCGATTAGCCTGCTGCAATGGCACAAGGATACTTTTACCAACAGTATGAAGAAAAGCTGCATTGACGTGTCATTTTATTCAGTAAGTGGAGATAAAGGTTAAGCAAATCATCTAGTATGATTTACTGAGAGTTCAGAGTACGGAGAGTGGTATAGGAACAGGGGAACAAAGTGTGCGCCTATATATTAACTATGTGAGTATTGGAGAGAGATGGGTAAAAGAAGGAGAAACAGTAAGTTCAGAACAGGAGACAGTGGTGGCCAGTAATGGAGGTTCTGTCAGATGGCTGGACTGGTGGTTTTACAGCTGTATGGTCTACTCTTCTAACAGCAAGGACTCTCAGTTGGAGCCTGCTGCATAGCAAATCTTACCTATAGACTGAGCCTGGACCATGAGTGTGCAAGGCCTCGCAACGTATACCACAGTTTTCCCTATGCCTTCGGGTAAAGAGTACAACTGTGAAGTGCAACATGTGTAAAGAACTGATGGAGGCAAATCAGCGTTCAACACTATTTTCCTCAAAATTACTTTGTAGTCAGTGCTGGGACAGGTGTCATTGGCAGGTGTTAAGACATGAACCTTCTGTACATAGGGCCTGGTGAAGCAATTTGGCCCAAGTCAAATTCAGGTATTTACACTGCTTGCATTTAAAAAATATATATATTTAAGGGTGTGTGAATAAATACAGGGCTTCATTAATGTGTGCCTTTAGAGCTGCCTAGTGGTCATCCTTCATCCTATAATTGCACAATTACTTGAAGCCTACAGAAGAAAAGAACTCTTAGTTGTATATGTGGGAAACATATACTGGGGTCACTATAGCAGATACAATGTCATGGGACCCCACGTGCTTAAAATCGAGGAAGGCAGCCATTTGCAGTATCAGTGTAGACTTGGTGATCAGTAAGAAATGGCTAGGAAGGATATCAACATGACTTAGGCTGCACCAATTTGTCTACAATAATATCCTGTTTTTTTAATGCCTCCTAAACATTGGTAGATATTTTCTTTGCATCCTGCTAGACGTGCTAGACAGCCAAAAGGTGCAAATTCTGTGTGTGTGAAATCTAAAAAAAAATCAAAGCTACAGACGCGTGATTTAATTTTTTTATAGAACTGCCAGCATCACTTACACAACACGCAAAACAGTATGTCAACCATCTATACAAAGTGTCAACAAGATCTTCAGGGCAAAGATGGTCTTCTACTTCCCAGTTTGTCATCCTAAAACTGGGTACAATAACTTTCATTTTAATATGTTCTTCAAAAGCCACAGAAGATATACATCGATCAGCAATAACTTTATGACCACCCACCTAATACTGACTAGGTCCCTCTTTTGCTGCCAAAACAGCCCTGACCCATTGAGACATGGACTCCACTAGACTTCTGAAGGTATGCTGTGGTATCTGGAACCAAGCTGTCACTCAGATCCTTTAAGTCCTGTAAGTAGCGAGGTGGGACCTCCATGGAGAGGTCTTGTTTTTTCAGCACATCTCACAGATATTTGATTGGATTGAAATCTGTAGAAATTGAAGGCCAAGTCATCATTTTAAACTCGTTGTTGTGTTCCTCAAACCATTCATGAATCATTTTTGTAATGTAGTGGGTGTATTATCCTGCTGAAAGTGGCCCCTGTCATTAGGGAACAACATTTCCATGAAGGGCTGTACTTGGTCAGCAACAATGCTCAGGTAGGTGGTATGTGTCAAGTAATATCCACATGAATTGAAGGACCCCAGGTTTCCCAGCAGAACATTGCCCAAAGCATCACAATACCTCTGCCTGCTTGCCTTCTTCCCATGCTGCATCCTGGTGCCATCTCTTCTCCAGGAAAATGACGTACACACACCCGGCCATCCACATGATGTAAAAGAAAATCTGATTCATCAGACGAGACCACCTTCTTCCTTCTTAGGCACATTTGGCTATGAACACAGGTCAGCATAACTTATAAATGTAAATCCAGTTTAGGTGCACCAGATGCCTTTGCAAACCCAGATATTACCTTGCAAAAGTAGCAGTGAAATCATCAGTGTGCTGTATGTAGCCTGGGCAGACAACAGAGCTGTGGGAGGGACTCAGCATGTTCCACCCACTACCTGCAGGAGGGGGTGGAGATAGGACCAGTCACCCTGCACAAGAAGAGAGAGCAGAAGTGAGCGGCCTGTATTACAGGAAGCTCCTGCACGGAGGTAAAGTCTCACATTGGATTACTGCACAGATCTGGAAGAAATTTAAGGAACACCAAGATTCAAGGAAGAATATAATAATGGCTCTTATGTTTAAACAATATTTGTTTAGCCTGGAGTTCAGCTTGAAGAAGTGCCAGCATCACATGGCATGTGATAAGTCAGCCATCTGTACAAAGTGTCAACAAGGTCTTCACAGTTGCGAATATCATCTACTTCCCAGTAGCTTCACACATCTGGATGAAAATCTTCCTGATTTATCATAACAAAGAGCAAGACTTAACTTAGTTAAATAATTGGTGAAAACAAATACATACAGTAATACCGCTCCCAATGAGGAAAAAGATCTCAAAACATCAAATTCACTCACCGTCATGTTTCACATGACTGTCATATGCCTTTAAGTGTTCTTTGTATTTTGTCTCTGCTCCTCCCTTTCCTCTGGATTAGTTCATGCTGTATAGATAGCCCCACCCCTTTTGTTCATTTTTCCCAGTAATGCACTTCAGTTTCAAGCCTCATGTTATGAAGCAGATCACATTATGATCTTTTGACCTATCTGATATTCATTGTTGTAAGATTCTCTCAGTTTATGGAATAAACTTCACAAGATCTACAAGATGTCTTCTGGATTGAGTCACTGCCTGTAATATTCATCTTTCAATGCTTAGATTGGAGAGACAGAACACTCACCGACTCAGCATAAATAGGGTGGGGTCCTCTAAACCAAACACAGACCAAAGATGTCAGGAGACCAGATGGATCCCTTGTGATAGAGGTTTAAAAGAGAACCAACTGCGGTGTAATAAAATGTAAACAGCTTTATTGAGATCAATATACTGTAGGTAATAGGACCAGATGGCCAACAATGCTCTGTTCACCATTAAAATAGGGCAAGATAATACTGTCTCCTTGAACCCAAGCCTGGGCCATGCTCACACACTCACAATGCTAAGAAACTATCCATCTCGAAAGAGAAAATTGCAGTGAGTAAAATTCTCCAGAGCCACACTCAGTGGGTGCCCAGACAACAGTAACAAACTAATGGGATAACCAAACAGTATACACATTATAGTGGTATCAGTGACTGGACTCTAGGCCAGGGGTGTCAAATTGGCTGCCCTCCAGCTGATGTGAAACTACAAGTCCCATCATGCCTCTTCCTTTGGGAGTCGTGCTTGTAACTGTCAGCCTTGCAATGCCTCATGGGACTTGTAGTTTGGCAACAGCTGGAGGGCCGCCGGTTTGACATTCGTGCTCTAGAGTAGTGTTTCTCAACCTTTTCTCAGTCAAGGCACCCTTTAAAATGATGCATAATCTCGAGACACCCTTTAAAATGATGGATAATCTCAAGGCACCCTTTAAAATGATGGATAATCTCGAGGCACCCTTTAAAATGATGGATAATCTCGAGGCACCCTTTAAAATGATGGATAATCTCGAGGCACCCTTTAAAATGATGGATAATCTCGAGGCACCCTTTAAATTTATGGATAATCTCAAGGCACCCTTCAAAATGATGGATAATCTCAAGGCACCCTTCAAAATGATGGATAATCTCGAGGCACTGTTTAAAATGATGGATAATCTCAAGGCACCCTTTAAAATTATGGATAATCTTGAGCCACCCTTTAAAATTCTGCAAAATCTCAAGGCACCCTTTAAAATTCTGCAGAGTATCAAGGCAACCCAATCTAAAATGTAAAAACCTATTCCACACACATCCAGTACACCCAACGTTAGAGGTGATTTATTCTTCCAAAGCAAATACACATTTGCACATTGGTACTGACTAGTATTCCAGTGCGTCTCTCATTTTATCTGCTAATGTGACCCCAGTGCTGATGGAGAGGGGCAGGGGAGGGTCAAACAAGGATGTTGTGCATGCTCCCAACGTCCTCCTTATCAACTGATGATATCATTGGTTGTTAGGATGCTGGCAGCTAGGTCATAAAAGTGCACCATGAAAACCTGTGGCTTTGTGTAACTAAAAGGCAGGATTGATCCACCTGCTGGCTTGTATACAATTTTTGGGCTTTTTGCCAAGGCACCCCTGAAGAAGCCTGAAGGCACCCTGGTTGAGAAAGGCTGCTCTAGAGAGTAGGTCCGCTGTGTAAACATCAGTAATCAACATATATCATCACCACTGACATGCAAAATAACATCTGAGTAAAATTGGAACTAGGCTGCAACCAGGAGCGGACTGACAACTCATGGAGCCCCCGGGCAATAGGGGATCATGGGGCCCCTGTGTCCTTGCCCAAACTCAAAAAAGCCTATGAAAAAGGTACCAGGGGCATCTCATGGGGCCCCCTACTGACCCCGGGCCCTCGGGCAGTGCCCGTGTTTCCAAATGGTCAGTCCGCCCCTGGCTGGAACCCTTGTTTGAGTAATGTTGGAAGTCCAAGTCCAGAACCTTAAACTCCTGCAATATAGTATATCCTAGTGGAGAATATGATATGCACTCAAGAAGACAGTTTTAAGAAGCTTCACTGATTTGGCGTTTTAAAGGTACATGAGCTAATTGAGTAGCTCAGATATATCCAAAGAGTGCCTGCACAGTATAAAGCTGAACTGAAGAGCACACACATTAGTGGAAACCAGTGCTGCTGACAGAAACCACGGGGCCCCATACAGCAAACCTGACAGGGCTCCACCATGCCCCCCCCCAAAAAAAAAACATAGTTTACTACGCTTCAGCTATGAATGAACACAGTGAGTGATCAGTACCGATCACTAATTGTGTTTATTCAGGAAAGGAAGGGGAAATTATTGGAAACGATCCCCTGTGTGGCTCTCCCTACAGCAGCTGAAAGCCAGTGGGAAGGAGAGGAGAAGAAGCTGGCTTTCAGCTACTGCAGAGAGAGAGCCATACAGGGGATCGGTTCCAGTAACTGCCCCCCACACTGTGCTCATCACCTTCCCTACCCACATCTGCTTCACATAGCTGCCTGGGTCCCCTGCTGGCCTGGGCCCCATACAGGAGGTCTGGTATACCACCTTATCCACGGCCTTGGTAGAAACAACAGAGGACTAGTTGCAGTTCGAATAACAAGTGTGAATCATTACATTCCTTATGGGTGAAGCCAGTAGCCACCAGGTGAAAATAGTGTTTGTAAACTGCACATATTGTGGCAGCCGCCACATAAACTCTGCCCGCAGGCTCTCACCACTCCACACACCAGGGGCGGACTGACAACTCATGGAGCCCCCGGGCAATAGGGGATCATGGGACCCCTGTGTCCTTGCCCAAACTCAAAAAAGCCTATGAAAAAGGTACCAGGGGCATCTCATGGGGCCCCCTACTGACCCCGGGCCCTCGGGCAGTGCCTGAGTTTCCAAATGGTCAGTCTGCCCCTGGGTATAACAGTGTTGTGGGATTGCACCACATCTGTCAGCAGTTGGTTCTGTTTTTTTTTGCTGGAAGAAACATGTATCTAGACTTATATCAGGATGTTGAGCTTTAAGTCTAGATTCAATATTTTTTTTTTTGTATAATTTAATTTCTGCATTCTCTTCACACCTGAAGAGTTTCCAAATGGTCAGTCCGCCCCTGCCACACACTGTTGTTGCTTGCCTCGATAGTTTTCCGATCACCACTTGGAAAATATAGTAAGATAAAATCCAGTAACTTTCTGGACTAAGCCGAAGGTTTGCGACCTCCAAGTACCAGCCAGGTCAGGTGGATTATCCTCCTGTTGATAACGCTCAGGACGGAAGTCATAAGTTGTTGCGCAGAGGTAGCGTGGACTAACCGCCATACACAGACTCAGCGTTCGGTGGGTCAACGTGTTTCGTCCATGTGACCATGAGCTTCGTCAGGACGTTGGGACGTATGCTCCTCTGGCCTCTTAAAGGGACTGTCATCCCGTTCAACCAATGGTAGTAGCCAGGGGCGGTCCCACACTTAAAAGGACAGCAAGTATATATTAAACAGATCAATTGTTACAAAAATTAACAAAATTAATTAATTAATAGTTCTATCAATATTCGTAAGCTTAATATGAGAACCAAGTACATAATCCATTCACTGTCACATCGAATTCAGACCTGGACACTAAGTGTAATGGCATTCACAGAGGTGCTTTATCAGAATGATCATTTAATCTAGTGCTGACTCCAATGTAAACTAATCAAGGATTGAGAGAAAGGGGCACATGAGGATCAAAGGAGAAAAGGAAACAGAAGGACACAATAAGAGGAAGACAAAAAAGGGGAAAAAGAGCAAGGGGAAGAAGTGTAGAAGGACTTTAGAGGCACAGAAACCATAAACACATCTTAGTAAAATCACTTGTACATTATTATACCAATAAATCATGACAAAAACATCTTTTTAGTTTAAAAAGTCATTGTACAATGTCCCCACAGACAATGTCCCACAGCCCACCATATTTTATGGAACAAAACCAGTGATAAGACATATTATAACCACCAGGAAGGTCCTATGGGGGGTGATAGACGTTAAGCTGCTAGAAGAATGGCCCAACATGTTTTGCGACAACAATCGCTTCTTCAGGGGCTACGAAGTAAAATCTAAAAAAGATATACATACATTAATTATATCAAATTACATCATATAAATATGAAAAGACTCATACAAATATATCATAAGACTTACATATAACATTAACCTCTTGCTGCTCGGCCAATGGCCGTTCGGTGGCCGGCAAAATCCCTCAGCGTTCCAGGTGGATGCCATATGGCGTCCTCCCGGGCATGCGCAGTTTGCGCGCCCGCAGTGGTGCGATCTGTCACCGGGCGAGTACCTCGGACACGGCCGATGACAGATCTGAGTACCGGCCCCGTTGCCGGTACCATGTGACCTGCTGTGACCAATCACAGCAGGTCACATGACAGTTGTATACAATGGATGGCTTCATTCATGCCATCCATTGTATACTAGTGTGTCTAGCTGTGAATGGTCACAGCGATCACATGCACAGGCTGGGCAAATCACACATAAGCACAAAAAAAAAAACACAAAAAAACCCCTGAATGAATCGATGTCATTCAGGTAAATGCTTGCTTATAGCAAAGTAATTCTATAAGCAAATTGTGTAAAAAAAAAAAAAATACTGATCACTTCCCCAAAATAGTACAATGTTCCTATGGTAACATTGTACTACTTTGGTCATAGTGAAATATGAAAAAAAAATCTTAAAAAAAAGAAAGAAAATGTAATAAAAATTAAAAGTAGAAAAAAAAAAATTATATATTTTTCATACTGTCACCAGTTAGTGTCCCTGATCACCGCCATGCCAGTTATATGATGACGCTGTACTGCACTGGTGACAGTATGTAAAAAAAAAATAGTGAAGATAATTTTTTACATTTTTTCATTTTCCGAAAAATTATGACAAAAAAATACAGCTTCAAAAAACTCGCCATGCCTCTTATGAAGTACGTCGGACTGTCTACTTTGCAAAAAGGGGTCATTTGAGGGATATCTGTACTGTTCCGACATTTGGGGGATATCTGTACTGTCCTGACATTTGGGGGATATCTGTACTGTCCTGACATTTGGGGGATATCTGTACTGTTCCGACATTTGGGGGATATCTGTACTGTCCTGACATTTGGGGGATATCTGTACTGTCCTGACATTTGGGGGATATCTGTACTGTCCTGACATTTGGGGGATATCTGTACTGTCCTGACATTTGGGGGATATCTGTACTGTTCTGACATTTGGGGGATATCTGTACTGTCCTGACATCTGGGGGATATCTGTACCGTTTCGACATTTGGGGGATATCTGTACTGTCCTGACATTTGGGGGATATCTGTACTGTTCTGACATTTGGGGGATATCTGTACCGTTCCGACATTTGGGGGATATCTGTACTGTTCTGACATTTGAGGGATATCTGTTCTGTCCTGACATTTAGGGGATATCTGTACTGTCCTGACATTTGGGGGATATCTGTACTGTCCTGACATTTGGGGGATATCTGTACCGTTCCGACATTTGGGGGATATCTGTACTGTTCTGACATTTGGGGGATATCTGTACTGTCCTGACATTTGGAGGATATCTGTACTGTCCTGACATTTGGGGGATCTGTACTGTTCTGACATTTGGGGGATATCTGTGCTGTCCTGACATTTGGGGGATATCTGTGCTGTCCTGACATTTGGGGGATATCTGTACTGTCCTGACATTTGGGGGATATCTGTACTGTCCTGACATTTGGGGGATATCTGTACTGTTCTGACATTTGGGGGATATCTGTACTGTCCTGACATTTGGGGGATATCTGTTCTGTTCTAACATTCTTGGACCTCAAGAAATTAGATTGGCTGTCAGTACTTCAGGATTGATCAATATTCAGATACAGTATATCCCATAGTTTGTGAACTCTATAACTTTCCTGCAAACTAAAAAATACATCCTAATTTGGGTTATTTTCACCAAAGACATGTAGCAGAATACATGCCTCTTATGAAGTACGTCGGACTGTCTACTTTGCAAAAAGGGGTCATTTGAGGGATATCTGTACTGTTCCGACATTTGGGGGATATCTGTACTGTCCTGACATTTGGGGGATATCTGTACTGTCCTGACATTTGGGGGATATCTGTACTGTTCCGACATTTGGGGGATATCTGTACTGTCCTGACATTTGGGGGATATCTGTACTGTCCTGACATTTGGGGGATATCTGTACTGTCCTGACATTTGGGGGATATCTGTACTGTCCTGACATTTGGGGGATATCTGTACTGTTCTGACATTTGGGGGATATCTGTACTGTCCTGACATCTGGGGGATATCTGTACCGTTTCGACATTTGGGGGATATCTGTACTGTCCTGACATTTGGGGGATATCTGTACTGTTCTGACATTTGGGGGATATCTGTACCGTTCCGACATTTGGGGGATATCTGTACTGTTCTGACATTTGAGGGATATCTGTTCTGTCCTGACATTTAGGGGATATCTGTACTGTCCTGACATTTGGGGGATATCTGTACTGTCCTGACATTTGGGGGATATCTGTACCGTTCCGACATTTGGGGGATATCTGTACTGTTCTGACATTTGGGGGATATCTGTACTGTCCTGACATTTGGAGGATATCTGTACTGTCCTGACATTTGGGGGATCTGTACTGTTCTGACATTTGGGGGATATCTGTGCTGTCCTGACATTTGGGGGATATCTGTGCTGTCCTGACATTTGGGGGATATCTGTACTGTCCTGACATTTGGGGGATATCTGTACTGTCCTGACATTTGGGGGATATCTGTACTGTTCTGACATTTGGGGGATATCTGTACTGTCCTGACATTTGGGGGATATCTGTTCTGTTCTAACATTCTTGGACCTCAAGAAATTAGATTGGCTGTCAGTACTTCAGGATTGATCAATATTCAGATACAGTATATCCCATAGTTTGTGAACTCTATAACTTTCCTGCAAACTAAAAAATACATCCTAATTTGGGTTATTTTCACCAAAGACATGTAGCAGAATACATCTCGGCCTAAATTTATGAAGAACAATTATTTATTTGCAAACTTTTATAACAGAAACAAAGAAAAACGTGTTTTTTTCCCCAAAATGTTCGTTCTTTTTTTGTTAATGTAGCAAAAAATAAAAACCCCGGCGGTGATTAAATACCACCAAAAGAAAGCTCTAGTTGTGTGAAGAAAATGATAAAATATTAGTTTGGGTACAATGTTGTATGACCGCGCAATTGTCATTCAGAATGTGAGAGCGCTGAAACCTGAAAAATGACCTGGGCAGGAAGGGGGTAAAAGTGCCCGGTATGGAAGGGGTTAATGTGCAATAAGAGGTAGGAATTCAAGGAACACCAAGATTCCAGGAAGAATATAATAATGGCTCTTATGTTTAGACAATATTTGTTTAGCCTGGAGTTCAGCTTGATGAAGTGCCAGCATCACATGGCATGTGATAAGTCAGCCATCTGTACAAAGTGTCAACAAGGTCTTCACAGCTGCGACAATCATCTACTTCCCAGTAGCTTCACACATCTGGATGAAAATCTTCCTCTATCATAACAAACAGCAAGACTTAACTTACACTAGCATTTGGGGGGCAGTAATAACAGTGGCTGATCTGCATTGTACTGCCCCCTAACAGCCCCCCTTAAGCTGCAAAGGCAGCCAGAAGAGGCACATGCCACCATACATGACCATGCCACCATACATGACCTATCCATGTGAATGGCACTGCAACTGCGAGACAAACACAAGGTTGTTGCAAGGTATTCCCATTTAAGAAGCCCAGTTGGCTGCCAAAAATAAGTGGCAGAATCACTTCCTGAATGTCTATCAACCTTGTCTGTACTGCTCTATGAAAAATGATCCACTGCGGATCACTTTTCATTAGACCAATGTAAGTGTTAATGAGCCCCGGTAGTATAATTTTTGCAGGAAAAAACTCCACCTTGTATCTTTAAAGTGATACTAAACCCCGAACCCTGCATTCACTATGTCTGGTCTCCCCGGACCCTGCATTCACTATATCTGGTCTCCCCGGACCCTGCATTCACTATATCTGGTCTCCCCGGACCCTGCATTCACCATATCTGGTCTCCCCGGACCCTGCATTCACTATATCCGCTCTCCCCGGACCCTGCATTCACTATATCTGGTCTCCCCGGACCCTGCATTCACTATATCTGGTCTCCCCGGACCCTGCATTCACTATATCCGCTCTCCCCGGACCCTGCATTCACTATATCTGGTCTCCCCGGACCCTGCATTCACTATATCCGCTCTCCCCGGACCCTGCATTCACTATATCTGGTCTTCCCGTACCCTGCATTCACTATATCTGGTCTCCCCGGACCCTGCATTAACTATATCCGGTCTCCCCGGACCCCGCATTCACTAAATCCATTCTCCCCGGACCCTGCATTCACTATATCCGGTCTCCCCGGACCCTGCATTTACTATATCTGGTCTCCCCGGACCCTGCATTCACTATATCCGGTCTCCCCAGACCCTGCATTCACTATATCCGCTCTCCCCGGACCCTGCATTCACTATATCCGCTCTCCCCGGACCCTGCATTCACTATATTCGGTCTCCCCAGACCCTGCATTTACTATATCCGATCTCCCCATACCCTGCATTCACTATATCCGCTCTCCCCAGACCCTGCATTCACTATATCCGTTCTTCCCGGACCCTGCATTCACTATATCCGGTCTCCCCGGACCCTGCATTCACTAAATCCATTCTCCCCGGACCCTGCATTCACTAAATTCATTCTCCCCGGACCCTGCATTCACTAAATCCATTCTCCCTGGACCCCGCATTCACTAAATCCATTCTCCCTGGACCCTGCATTCACTATATCCGGTCTCCCCAGACCCTGCATTCACTATATCTGGTCTCCCCGGACCCTGCATTCACTATATCCGGTCTCCCCGGACCCTGCATTCACTATATCCGGTCTCCCCGGACCCTGCATTCACTATATCCGATCTCCCCGGGGCCTGCATTCTCTATATCCGGTCTCCCCGGACCCTGCATTCACTATATCCGGTCTCCCCAGACCCTGCATTCACTATATCTGCTCTCCCCGGACCCTGCATTCACTATATCTGGTCTCCCCGGACCCTGCATTCACTATATCCGGTCTCCCCGGACCCTGCATTCACTATATCCGGTCTCCCGGACCCTGCATTCACTATATCCACTCTCTCCCCAGACCCTGCATTCATTATATCCGGTCTCCCCAGACCCTGCATTCACTATATCCACTCTCTCCCCAAACCCTGCATTCATTATATCCGGTCTCCCCAGACCCTGCATTCACTATATCCGGTCTCCCTGGACCCTGCATTCACTATATCCGGCCTCCCCGGACCCTGCATTCACTATATCCGCTCTCCCCGGCCCTGCATTCACTATATCCGGTCTCCCCAGACCCTGCATTCACTATATCCGGTCTCCCCGGACCCTGCATTCACTATATCCGCTCTCCCCGGACCCTGCATTCACTATATCCGCTCTCCCCGGACCCTGCATTCACTATATCCGCTCTCCCCGGACCCTGCATTCACTATATCTGGTCTCCCAGGACCCTGCATTCGCTATATCTGGTCTCCCCGGACCCTGCATTCACTATATCCGGTCTCCCCGGACCCTGCATTCACTATATCTGGTCTCCCAGGACCCTGCATTCACTATATCTGGTCTCCCAGGACCCTGCATTCGCTATATCTGCTCTCCCACAGTATACACAACATGGAAATGCAATTATTTTAGTAAATACCTTTTCCCATTAGCAGTATATAGCCATCTTGTTACTTCTATCAGTGTTCAGCAGAGACTGGTTACAGCTTGTAGGAGGAGTTTTAATTTTGCTCTGCGAGGATGCAGAACCCCTGACCTCTGTCTGGACAGTGATGATTGGCCCTGTGCTGATCACATGCTCTCTCCAAAGAATAAAAAAAACAAGCAATACACACCAAACTGAGCAAGTGCAGAGTGTCTCCACACCATATGTCTTATCAGGAGATAAGAGGGGGACACTGGTAGAAGGGGAGGATCAGAGAAGATGGGATCAAACAGCCTTTTTACACAATGCAGAGGACTAACCCCTTAGGTTCCACAGTGAGTATAACAAGCTTGCTTTACTGCATCTACAGACTGATTTTACTGTTGTGAGCTTAGGAACACTTTAAAAGCCATTTTTGAGCCTTTGCCTATGCTGAAATGCTGTCATCCATCTGCTGCAGGCAGGAGGAAGCATTTGTTCAGTCTTCTCTTCCCCAGTGCTCAGATAGCAACATTTAGGGCTTGTTCACACCAGTTGTAGTCTGGAGTCTGAGCCCACAGAGAAACGTGTTTCCTCCTGCAGATTCCAGGGATTCTTATTGGCACCCCCTCACATCTAAGAAATGTGGGTCCGTTCATGGCCACCAAAATGCATGGTACCACACATGGATGGATCTTGGGGGGGTAGAGTGGGCTGCACCCCCCCCAAAAGCCAGACCCCCTCTCCTTCCTGCCTCCACCTCTGCCGCTGGGCCTGGGGTCCTTTTCCAAGGTCCAAGACACAGCTGGTGTAATGTGGAGGGGATGGGGCACCAGTAGCATTGTTAGAGGTGGGCATCCAGTTACTGCCCCGCTGTGATCTCCGGCACCACATCATCTCTTCCCACCTGTCACATTGGGCTAATAGAGCCGGAGAAGCTTCCCCTAGACTCCTATATACAATGACCTGTGAAGGAATGGTGGTGGGCCAAAGTGAAGGAGAATGAACCAGACAGGAGAGTGGCAAGGATGGAGGTAAAGGAGGATGTTCAGGGCGGAGAGTATGCATTTATAGAGAAGGATCACAGAAGTAGAGAAGAGTTATAGAGGGAATGGAACTGTCTGTGGATGGAAGATTTGGGAAGTGGGGGTAATAGGAGGTTTTATGATGGCATTTGTAAAGAATGAGAGGGGGAATAGGATCTATGTGCTTGGAGGGGAGATTGGGAAAGGGGGTGTAAATGGATT
Organism: Staurois parvus; assembly: GCF_062004578.1. NCBI lineage: Eukaryota > Metazoa > Chordata > Amphibia > Anura > Ranidae > Staurois > Staurois parvus. The sequence goes on along the minus strand of NW_028318560.1, from coordinate 57,208 downwards.
TGTCGTGGAATCGGGGGTTTTGGTGTGGGTAGAAGGATTTGCTGGGAGCTCCTCCCACTGTTAAGCAAAATCTGTCCTCTGCATCACTTACTACTGACCTCTGAACTCTGCCTCCTCCACTACTGACCTCTGCCTCATCCGCTATTGACCTCTGTACTCTGCCTCACCTACTACAGACCTCTGAACTTGCCTCCTCCACTACTGACCCCTGAACTCTGCCTCACCTACTACTGACCTCTGAACTCTACCTCCTTCACTGCTGAACTCTGAACTCTGTCTGCTCCACTACTGACCTCTGAACTCTGTCTCCTCCACTACTGACCTCTGCCTCATCCGCTATTGACCTCTGAACTCTGCCTCACCTACTACTGACCTCTGAACTCTGCCTCCTCCACTACTGACCCCTGAACTCTGCCTCACCTACTACTGACCTCTGAACTCTGTCTGCTCCACTTCTGACCTCTGAACTCTGTCTCCTCCACTACTGACCTCTGCCTCATCTGCTATTGACCCCTGAACTCTGCCTCACCTACTACTGACCTCTAAACTCTGCTTCCTCCACTACTGACCTCTGAACTCTGCCTCATCCACTATTGACCCCTGAACTCTGCCTCACCTACTACTAATCTCTGAACTCTGCCTCCTCCACCCACCTAGGAAAAAAAAAATCTACGGCCCTGAGTGTGTAGCTGGCTGCTATGCTGTAGTTCTGACCTGTGAAATTCCCTGGTCGGAATAGCAGCACAGCTGCAGTAGCCAGCTACACATTGTACAGATTGAGGCTGTGCGAAAAAGGGAATCCAGTCTCAGCTATGTGCTGTGTGGGGAGGAGGAGATACATTATGCTACATGTGCCCAGGCTGTGTGCAGTGCAGGGATGAGAGAAGGAGCTCTGCTGAGTGCACTGCCAGCAGTGACCCCCGTACTCTGTTCTGCCAGCAATGACCCCGTCCTGCTCCCTGCTGACCCCTATCCTCCACCCTGCGAATCCCTGTACACTGCCTTGTTGACCCCTGTTTTCCACCCTGTGAACTGCAGTGCACTGCCCTGCTGAGCCTTGTCCTCCACCCTGCTGACCCCATACACTGCCCTTCTGACCCCTGGCCTCAGCCCTGCTCACCCTATGCACTGCCCTTCTGATCCAAGTCTGACACACTGCTGAATTCTGCACTCTTCCCTGCAAATTAATGGCCTCTGTACACTGCTCTAAAAACTGCTGGCCCTATCCTCTGCCCTCCTAACATTTTTTCTGCACCTCCATATCAGAAATGCTAGAATTATCTCTGGTACCGCAGTACCATGTGGTTTGCTACAGCAAGATTTTAAAAATCACTGATCACTCTCCCTGCCCACATCCAAGCCACCTAGCTGCCTGGGCCCCCCTGCTGGCCTGGGCCCCATACAGGAGGACTGGTGGTACCCCCTTATCCACAGCCCTGGCCCCACCATTGGTGTCACTGGATGGAATGGTACCATATCACTGGTGTCAATTGTGAAAGGAATAGTGCCCCATGGGCCAGATAGAGACAAGCAAAGGGCCACATTTGGCCCCAGGGCCGCATTTTGGAGACTACTGATGTAACGGAACATTTACATGCACTTACCTCTAAATCTGTTGAGGTCTGGAAAAAATGGAAAAGGTTTGCATGCTTTTATATTTTTTTCTGACCTAAACGTGACAGATTGGAGGTACTCATATGTAAATGGATATGAGTTCTCATACATCTGACTGCCCGTACACATACCATGGGTCCTGAAAACTCCAGTTTTTAAATGGAGCCAAACACTGACTGGACACAAAGTCACAAAAGTCACATTCATCCCTTTCTGTTCCTAACTAGTAGGGGATCTATTCGCGGCTGCCCTGCTGAAGAGCCCATGTGAAAGGGGTCAAAACTTTGTAGCAAGTCACAAGCTTAGAGGCTCCAGCAGGGGCTGGTCTGTGTCATTTTTGAACACCATTTACATCAGGGGTCTCCAAACTTTATAAACAAAGGGCTAATTTACTGTCCTTCAGTCTTTAGCGGGGCTGCACCATGACCATCGGGAGTAGAACGTGTCCTGACATCAGTGGGAGTAAATAATGCCCCACTGCTGTCTCAGCCAATGAGGAGGCAGAGACCCGGGACAGCCAAAGCTGTCATTCCCATCGCTGGATCGCGATGGGGCTCAGGTGGTGTCAGTAAGAGGAATTGTGCCCCATCAATGGTGTTATTGGGAGGAATTGTGCCCCATCGATGGTGTTATTGGGAGGAATTGTGCCCCATCGATGGTGTTATTGGGAGGAATTGTGCCCCATCGATGGTGGTATTGGGAGGAATTGTGCCCCATCGATGGTGTTATTGGGAGGAATTGTGCCCCATCGATGGTGTTATTGGGAGGAATTGTGCCCCATCGATGGTGTTATTGGGAGGAATTGTGCCCCATCGATGGTGGTATTGGGAGGAATTGTGCCCCATCGATGGTGTTATTGGGAGGAATTGTGCCCCATCGATGGTGGTATTGGGAGGAATTGTGCCCCATCGATGGTGTTATTGGGAGGAATTGTGCCCCATCGATGGTGGTATTGGGAGGAATTCTGCCCCATCGATGGTGTTATTGGGAGGAATTGTGCCCCATCGATGGTGCTATTGGGAGGAATTGTGCCCCATCGATGGTGTTATTGGGAGGAATTGTGCCCCAACATTGGTGTCATTGGGTACCATTTTTAGTATCATTTGGATGAACTGTGCCCCATCATTGGTGTCATTGGTAGGAATTGTATCCCTTTGTTGGTGTTAGTGGATGAAATAGTGCCCCACGGGCCGGATGAAAGCAAGCAAAGGGCCACATAAGGCCCTCGTGTCGCAGTCTGGAGACCTCTGATTTACATAAATATGTCATCCTTAAGCCAGCATTTCAGGCCATGATGTAGATAGTGAAGCTGGATGATGCCTGAACAAAAATGGGGCCGTCCTGGAGAGAAAAACAGATGAAGGTATCTGTAATCTTTGTGAGAGCTAATAAATAGCAAGGAACTGTTACGGATACACATGACCAGGGCACTAAAGATGGCTTGTAGAGTCCCACTAAACCAATACCTACCCCCCCATTCTTAAGTAACCACACTGCCAACAAAATGGAGTTAATGGCCCAAAACTGGCCTTCTATTACAACCATCAATAAATAACATTTTAATTAACAGAAAACACAGTATAAACATACGTTCTTCAAGGTCCCGATAGGCATCAAGAAAACGAATACCTGTGCCCTGCTTAACTAGGCCTCCAGCCACAACATCACCGACTCGGAGACACCACCGCAGATACCCCCACCAGCACAACTGGAAGCCGTACCTCAGACAGGTTCCTACAAAATGCCTTTTCTTGTGCCCACATTAACCAACGAAGACCTTGCACCCCGCCGGACGTCCCCCAGCACCAATATGGCACAACCAGCACCAAGTTAAAACCATAAAACAATGGGCGGGAGAAAAATTTGCCTTGAGAAAACTGAAGACCCCCTGCCACACCTTGTAAGATCACCCCACATAGCTCCTCCCCCCTCCTTCCTTAAAACTATTTAGACTCCCCCTTATGCTAATGGGACTCTGCCTCTCCCAACCCCCTTTAACCCCTGTCATGCCGGCCCTTCATTCAGGTCTTCTTTCTTCTTACTCTGGGCCTTCCTTTACTCAGCACACATGCAACATGAATATATATACGATGCCAGGTCCACTTTATTGGGCATGAGATGATGGTTAGAAAACCAAACCAAAAAAACCATCCTGTCTCAGCCTAAAATAATGTCATAACAATTGGCAGTCTCTGACTGCGGTGAGGCTTGACCTTTGCCCAAGAACTACAAGCCACAATCCAACAATCAACAGGAAACACTAAAGTTTAGCAAAAATGTCAACTTAGCACACCTTACAGCATATCCATATGTCGAAAGCTTTATACGTTTTGGATAGATCGGAGGATGATTAAATGGCAATGGTCAGTTATTTTTATCACCATCTTTATCTAATTCAAGATATTTCCATTCACGTCCTATCCCAGAGACACAACGGGAAGTAAGAGAAAATCTCTCCAGGGGAATTCCCTTTTAAGCTGTTGTCACCAAAACAAGTGTCCCCATTAATCAGTTGCTGCCCGGCCTATAGCCAGATGGCGGCCGAGTGAAAAGCTTGTCCCCCTGGGTGGATGCCATATGGCATCCTTTCCAGAACACGCATTGCGCATGCTCGCACTGTGGCGACATCTGTCACCGGCCGTGTACCTCGGACACGACCGATGACAGATCTGTGTACCGGCTTCGTTGCCAGTACCATGTGACCAGGGGCGGACTGACAACTCATGGGGCCCCCGGGCAATAGGGGATCATGGGGCCCCTGCGTCCTTGCCCAAACTCAAAAAAGCCTATGAAAAAGGTACCAGTGGCATCTCATGGGGCCCCCTACTGACCCCGGGCCTTCGGGCAGTGCCCGAGTTTCCAAATGGTCAGTCCACCCCTGCATGTGGTCTGCTGTGACCAATCACAGCAGGTCACATGACAGTTGTATACAATGGATGGCTTCCTTTCATACCATCCATTGTATACAAATATAGTAAATATAAACTGCTAAATACCTTTTCTCATCAGCAGTATATAGCAGTCTTGTAACTTCTATCAGTGTCCAGCTGAGTACTGGTTAAAGCTTGTAGGAGGAGTTTTAATTTTGCTCTGACTGTCCTATGAGGCTGCATGACCTCTGACTCTCTACCTGGACAGTGCTTATTGGCTCTGTGCCGATCACATACACCCTCTAAAAGCAAAAAAAAAAAACTCACTAGCAATACACACCAAACTCAGCATGTGCAGAATGCCTCCTAGGGCTCTGTAGAAGACAGTAGAAGAAGGGGAGGATCAGAGAAGACAGGATCGAAAATCCTTTTTTACACAATGCAGTGGATTAACCCCTTAGTGAGTATAACAGTAAGCATGGTTTACTGCACATACAGTTGCAAGAAAAAGTATGTGAACCCCTTGGGATTACGTGGAGTTTTGCATGAATTGGGCATAAAATGTGCTCTGAACGTCATCTAAGTCACAACAATAGAAGAACACAGTCTGCTGAACATAATACTACACAAACATTAGATGTTGCCATGGTTTAATTGCACATAACATGTAAACATTCACAGTGCAGGGAGGAAAAAGTATGTGAGGCCCTAGCTTAATGACTTCTCCCAGAGCTAATTGGAGCCAGGAGTGAGCCAACCTTGACTCCAATCAGTGTGATGATATTGGATGTGTTGCTGACAGCTGTCCTGCCCTTAAAAAACAAACACCTGTTTTGGGTTTACTGGTTTCAAGAAGCACTGTCTGATGTGAACCATGCCTCGCAGAAAAGAGCTCTCAGAAGACCTACGATCAAGAATTGTTGACTTGCATGAAGCTGGAAAGGGTTACAAAGCATCTCCAAAAGCCTTGATGTTCATGTGTCCACAGTAAGACAGACTGTCTACAAATGGAGAAAGTTTAGCACTGTTGCTACTCTCCCTAGGCGCGGTCGTCCTGTAAAAATGACTGCAAGAGCACAGCGCAGAATGCTGCATGAGGTAAAGAAGAATCCCAGAGTGTCAGCTAAAGACCTACAGAAATCTCTGGCACATGCTAACATTTTTGTTGACACATCTACAATAAGGAAAACATTAAACAAGAATGGAGTACATGGGAGGACACCACGGAGGAAGCCATTGCTGTCCAAAAAGAATATTGCAGCACGTTTGAAGTTTGCAAAAGAGCACCTGGATGTTCCACAGCACTACTGGCAAAATATACTGTGGACAGATGAAACCAAGATTGAGTTGTTTGGGAAGAACACACAACACTATGTGTGGAGAAAAAAAGGCACAGCACACCAACATCAAAACCTCATCCCCACTGTAAAACATGGCGGAGGGAGCATCATGGTTTGGGGCTGCTTTGCTGCCTCAGGGCCTGGACGGATTGGTGTCATTGATGGGAAAATGAATTCCAGAGTTTATCAAGACATTTTGCAGGAAAACGTACGACCATCTGTCCGCCAACTGAAGCTCTGCAGAGGATGGGTGATGCAACAGGACAATGACCCAAAGCATACAAGTAATTCAACAAAACAATGGCTGCAACAGCACAGAATACGCCTTCTGGAGTGGCCCAGTCAGAGTCCTGATCTCAACCCGATTGAAATGCTGTGGCATGACCTTAAGAGAGCGATTCACACCAGACATCCCAAGAATATTGCTACACTGAAACAGTTTTGTGAAGAGGAGTGGTCCAAAATGACTCCAGATCGTTGTGCAGGTCTGATCTGCAACTACAGGAAACATTTGGTTGAGGTTATTGCTGCCAAAGGAGGGTCAACCAGTTATTAAGTCCAAAGGTTCACATACTTTGTTTTCATGTTATGTGCAATTAAACCATGACAACATCTAATGTTTGTGTAGTATTATGTTCAGCAGACTGTGTTCTTCTATTGTTGTGACTTAGATGACATTCAGAGCACATTTTATGCCCAATTCATGCAAAACTCCACGTAATCCCAAGGGGTTCACATACTTTTTCTTGCAACTGCACATACTGACTACTGTTGTGGGTTTAGTAACACTTTTAGCTCAGCGCTTAGAGGCAAAAAAACCCTCCTAGTCTATGTTTTTTAGAGCATTTTTCTGGCAGAAAAAAAGTTAAATGCTGATGGCCGATGTTTTTTTTTCTAATGTTCTGTTGTAAAAACGCTTAGAATTGCTAATGCTCCTAAACGCTGGCACAAAAATGCTAAATATGAGCTTTTTACAGTGTTTTCTGACATGGTAACTGGCGTTTTTTTTTAAGTACAGTGTGCTTGGACCCTGACTGTGTCCCTGTGTACAAAGACATGGTTTGATGAGCTCGGTGTGGAGGAACCTGATTGTGAGCCAAGTCTTCTCATCCAACATCAGAAGCTGGCCTCACAAACACTCTTCTGACATAATGAGAACAAATTCCTACCTCTAACCCACGGGTGTCAAACTGGCAGCCCTCCAGCTGTTGCCAAACTACAAGTCCCATGAGGCATTGCAAGATTGACAGATACAAGCACAACTCCCAAAGGCAGAGGGATGATGGGACTTGTAGTTTCGCAACAGCTGGAGGGCTGCCAGTTTGACACCCCTGCTCTAACCTATTGAAAGGCCTTTGTCATGTGAAAAGTGTCTGGAGGAAGGGGGTGCCTATGGTCTGACCTTCAGAAAATCAGTATTCATCTAGGCCCTTCAGAGGAGTTTTATGGGTACTAGATAAGGATGGAGATCTGAAAGAAAGGTGCGCTCTGGATCTCATGGTGCCTGCCCACCTGTAGCAGTATTGTTTTACAAAGTTAATACAAAAGATGAAAAAGTTAAATCCCAATTGTAGCTTCCCAGTTTGAACATTAGACAAAGTCGGGGTGCATAAAAAATGACCAGTCTTGCTTTCATTTCTTAATAACATTTCAGTGTCGGTCTAAATTCCACTTCTCATGCAGAAGACCACAGATAAAGATCGCTGTGCCCCTGTGAGAGCAGCCACCTATCTCCAGAAATCCAACATGCCCCACACCAGGGGCAGACTGACCATTTGGAAACTCGGGCACTGCCAGAGGGCCCGGGGTTAGTAGGGGGCCCCATGAGATGCCCCTGGTACCTTTTTCATAGGCTTTTTTGAGTTTGGGCAAGGACACAGGGGCCCCATGTTCCCCTATTGCCTGGGGGCCCCATGAGTTGTCAGTCCGCCCCTGCCCCACACAGTGACAATGTAAATCTAAGCAGTCACATATACACTGCTATCTCCCTATCCAAAAGGATGCCCCAGAGGCTGGGAGAGAAGAAGGTTTACCCAAGAATCCAATTGCAGCACGTCTGTGCTTGGGGAGTATGTTATGACCAGCAAACATGGTATAAAGCACCATCTGAATGAGTCCTCATGCACACGGGATGTTTTTACAGCGGCTGTTTTTGGCTTTTGATGGTTTTTCTACAGCCAGTAAACCCCCCAGCATATTATCCTATGTGTCCATGCACACATAGACTGGAATCAACGTTTTTTGGCTGGAACCAAATCCCCGGACCCTGCATTCACTATATCCGGTCTCCCCAGACCCTGCATTCACTATATCCGGTCTCCCCGGACCCTGCATTCACTATATCCGGTCTCCCCAGGACCCTGCATTCACTATATCTGGTCTCCCCGGACCCTGCATTCACTATATCCGGTCTCCCCGGACCCTGCATTCCCTATATCTGGTCTCCCAGGACCCTGCATTCACTATATCCGCTCTCCCCAGGACCCTGCATTAACTATATCCGGTCTCCCCGGACCCTGCATTCCCTATATCTGCTCTCCCTGGACCCTGCATTCACTATATCCGCTCTCCCCCCGGACCCTGCATTCACTATATCCGCTCTCCCCGGACCCTGCATTCACTATATCCGCTCTCCCCGAACCCTGCATTCACTATATCCGCTCTCCCCGGACCCTGCATTCACTATATCTGGTCTCCCTGGACTCCGCATTCACTATATCTGGTCTCCCTGGACTCCGCATTCACTATATCTGGTCTCCCCGGACCCTGCAATTTAAAGGCTAGACATTGCTTCATGAACGAGTCACACAAGTGGAGTATTATATTAAACATCAAATAGTTAGGGAGCACAGCCTATGCCTGGGAGTGTTATAGCAGCTGACTCAGATTGGGATTAGGTGGGTAGCTGGTGACAGAGGCCCTAGAATGGTCAAACGAGTTCCATAGGCATACTCATTGGGATGTCTGAGCTACCATTATGTAGTCCACAACCATGCCACAGGGCTCACGTGTGGACCAGACCTTGGAACACTGGGGAAGCAAGGTCTCACAAGGCGTTTTGGCCTGTATGTGAAGAAGAGCCAGCGGGATGGCCCTTAGGTAGCCCATCCATCAAGCTGCTGCTTTACTTCCCTGGAATAGCTGAGGTTAGAATTAATGTGGGACAGAGACAACTAGTCAGAGCATCTGCCCCACACAGATCTAGTCAATCATCAGGTAGATGGTTGGATTGTCATTTAATTAACGGCAGCTGTAAGGGGAACCAAAGGGCCTAAATCAAATAAAGAAAGAGAAAAAAAAATTTTTTTTTAATTTGCTTTTTAATTTTTTACATTTTTTACCCATTATTAAATGCATATCACCTCATCTGGCCTGAATTGGGAGACCAATCCATGTCTATCACAAAGCCACCCTCAGCTGGCCACTCTCTGAGGGAGAAGCACTCAGTTGCGCAGATTTTAAACTTTTAAAAGCATCTTTTTTTCAATTGTTGTTATTTTGCCAGAGATAATCCAGTACCTGAGATGTATTTTTACTGCTTCCAATTCCCTCACCCATAAACATAAACATATATTTAAGTGATTTCAGCACCCATGTTTATGCCTCAAATTGACCAGTCTGTGCCTGTATGTTGGACAATCCTCTGAGGTTTATGGTCATCTTACCAGCAAGAGAACTGAAGTGCATATAAAATGCTGATTCCTTTTCTGCTCAGTCACCTCAGCTATTTGGGTAAACTTCACCATAGTTACATAGTTAGTCTGGCTGAAAAAAGACAAAAGTCCATCTAGTTCAACCATAGAAAAAAAAAAAGGTATAATCCTACACCCACAGATGAAGGCAAAAAACCCAGAAAGCATGATAACCAGGTTCCAAAACTAGGCAACTCCGAGTCTCAGGTCCCCCCCGGTACCTAGCAACCACAGAAATATCAGTGTATTGAGAAGCAAATCATCACTTTACATGCACACCAACTCGCTTCCTGTTAGAAATGACTGGACAAGGCAGTTGGAACCACAGGCAGCCTAAAAATACAATTTTTAGTTTTGTGTACTATTCAATGGTGCATCGCTCAATACGTAGTCCACAGCTGGGTACATTTTTTTTTGTTTTTCTGCAAAGCAACCACACCAAAACCTCAATGTCTGTGAACAGAGTGTGTACCTTTAGGGGAATTCTGATTGAGGTTTGAGGGGTGCTATTGTTTGTTAAAGTAAACTCCTAATGAGAGTGCAGAGGTACTCCTCATGCTTCTGCAAACATCAGAATATTTCATTTTAACTGTTAACATCGAGAAGTCCTAAAGCAACTCTGTTGTTCCCTCCAGAAAATCCAGAGAATTGTCTCAGATGCTGAAGACTTTTCTGGAGACTGTCTTGAAGATGTTGTAGGCCTTCTTGCTTGCCTGACACTTTCCGAAATGTCAAATGCCTGGTCCCCTGTTGTGCTCAATGGTTCCTCCTACATCAGTAGATGGCACAAGAGTGAAGTATTGACTGGCAGGAGGAACCATTGAGGGCATCAGATGAGATGGCATCCAATGCACCCAAAATCATGTCAGGTTTCAAGACTTTGCAGGAGATGGTGTTACTAGAGGTGCTTGAGGATAGCGGGCTTCGAACTTGATGCTCACCAGAGTGGTAAGCAGGGGCGGACTGACAACTCATGGGGCCCCCGGGCAATAGGGGATCATGGGGCCCCTGTGTCCTTGCCCAAACTCAAAAAAGCCTATGAAAAAGGTACCAGGGGCATCTCATGGGGCCCCCTACTGACCCCGGGCCCTCGGGCAGTGCCTGAGTTTCCAAATGGTCAGTCCGCCCCTGGTGGTAAGTATTCAAGGTCCTCTATTTCAGGGAGAATTCTTTGAAATATTTTTGGTAAACCACATTAAGGTCTGAAATGTCAAATGCCTGGTCCCCTTTGCTCAATGGTTCCTCCTACATCAGTAGATGGCACAAGAGTGATGTATTGACTGGCAGGAGGAACCATTGAGGGCAGCAGATGAGATGGCATCCAATGCACCCAAAAGCATGTTGGGTTCAAGACTTTTCTGGAGATGGTATTACTAGAGGTGCTTGAGGATAGCGGGGTATGAACTTGATGCTCATCAGAGTGGTAAGTATTCAAGGTCCTCTATTTCAGGAAGCATTCTTTGAAATATTTTTGGTACACCACATTAAGGTACATATAAAGCCTATTGTGCTATTTAAAGAAAATGATCAAAGTTTAGCAGCACAATTTCCCTATTTCTTCAGCCCAATTCACAGGACCTGACTGCATTAAAACATTCATCTTTGTGGGCACTCCCCTCTTGAGCCCCACCTGAAGACATCTGAAAAAGGTGTATAAATAAATATAGAATACACAAAGTATTACATTCACATGTGTATTTTATACTTTGCATGTTTTATACTTATTTATACACTTTTTTCAGATGTCTTCAGGCCAATCACATAACGCACAGGATTGCATTCCTCTTCAGATATACTCCGGGTGCTGAGCAGTCCTCAATGATGTAATGACATTGGAGTTGTTCTGTGCATTAGTATACTGTAAGTACAGGGCTCCAGTGGTAATGGACCCTTAGAGGACAGGTCCGCAATGTTTTACACTCACAGTATGTCTTCAGTCTTCAGCATTGAATGATGTTGGTTGTCGTTCATCTCTGGAGACTGAGGACATCTTGTAGCAGAGGTATTGTGGGGGACAACTCCAGAGAGCAGGTAGGTACTACAGCCAGAGTTGCCTTTTTTTTGTGAACCCTTCAAGATGGGAAAAACAATTGTAGCACTACCCCCTTAGGAGTTGCTGAAGTTTTGGGTCCTGCACAGCCAGGCAGCATGCATTTCCACACTGACTTGCATCCAGTAACCAGTCCTTGGTTTTTTGGGATTTTATTAGGAGGATTTCAACTTGGATAGAGTAAGGGGTATAAGGGAGGCCCAATGGAACTGAGAAATTGAGGACAACTTCCTGAACTATATACAACGGTCACAGCAAACAGTCTCTTTTGAAGAAGTAGCCAACATCTCCTGTAGTACCACCCCAGACCCCAGATAAACCCTCTTCTTTATCCAGCTGTCTGGAGGAATCCCCGAGCAGAGGATCCGGTGTCTGCCACATAGATAGTGAAGCAGTCCTGGGTGGCAGACTAATCCAACTTCCCTCTATAGGATCTCCTTCCCCATCTGGCCCAGGGAGTGCAGGTCTACTCATTAAGTCCTTCTCCTGTGTGGTTGGTGGGTTGGTCACTGCTACCAGGCCTTCTACCCTGGCTGCTTCTTCCATGCTACACAGGTGGTCCTCGCTCTGGGAGGCGGTGAAGGTCTGAGCTTTGCTCCTTTCAAGTTCAACTGCCTGTAGGTGAGCTCCTCTCCATCTGGGCCCCCTTCCTTTCACATCAGAGTCCTCACCCCCCCTTTCACATCAAAGTCCTCAGTCCCCCCTATAAAGAGTTCTGCCTTCCGAACTTCACCATGGTCCAGCTGTGGCAGTACGGCAGTGGGTGGGAGATGGAGCAGGTCAAGAAGGAGTTGGACTTCCATCCCATCCTGAATGCTGGGGGTGCCCCAAATGCTGGTCACCCTGGATTAGCATCATATACATCCATGGTGCTGATGGCCAGCCTGTCTGTGCACTAGAAATGCATAATGCTGTGCCAAAATACTAAGTGTAGCACAGAATGCCTGACAGACCCAGACAGCACACCTGACAGACCCAGACAGCACCCCTGACAGACCCAGACAGCACCCCCAACAGACCCAGACAGCACCCCCAACAGACGCAGACAGCACCCCCGACAGATGCAGGCAGCACACCTGACAGAACCAGACAGCACCCCTGACAGATGTAGACAGCACTCCCAACAAACGCAGACAGCGCACCTGACAGACGCAGACAGCACCCCCGACAGACGCAGACAGCACACCCGACAGACGCAGACAGCACCCCCGACAGACGCAGACAGCACCCCCGACAGACCCAGACAGCACCCCCGACAGACCCAGACAGCACCCCCGACAGACGCAGAAAGCACCCCTGACAGATGCAGACAGCACCCCCGACAGATGCAGACAGCACCCCCGACAGACGCAGACAGCACCCCCGACAGACGCAGACAGCACACCTGACAGACCCAGACAGCACCCCTGACAGATGCAGACAGCACCCCAACAGACGCAGACAGCACACCTGACAGACCCAGACAGCACCCCCGACAAACGCAGACAGCACCCCCAACAGACGCAGACAGCACCCCCAACAGACACAGACAGCACCCCCGACAGACCCAGACAGCACACCTGACAGACGCAGACAGCACCCCCCACAGACGCAGACAGCACACCTGACAGACCCAGACAGCACCCCCAACAGACCCAGACAGCACACCTGACAGACGCAGACAGCACCCCCAACAGACCCAGACAGCGCACCTGACAGACGCAGACAGCACACCTGACAGACGCAGACAGCACCCCCAACAGACCCAGACAGCACCCCCAACAGACCCAGACAGCACACCTGACAGACGCAGACAGCACCCCCAACAGACCCAGACAGCACACCTGACAGACGCAGACAGCACCCCCAACAGACCCAGACAGCACATCTGACAGACGCAGACAGCACCCCCAACAGACCCAGACAGCACCCCCAACAGACCCAGACAGCACCCCCGACAGACGCAGACAGCACCCCCAACAGACCCAGACAGTGCACCTGACAGACCCAGACAGCACCCCCAACAGAAGCAGACAGCACCCCCGTTGAGAAAAGCTGATGTAACCGATTGCTTAGAGTTTAGTTCTAATAATATGAATCACAATATTAATAATAATAATGACGGTAATGGCTTGTGGCCGACAATACAGTTCTAGAGAATACAAACAATATATTTTTCTCATCTTCTGAATTCTCAGGTTTGGCGGTTCCTGAACATTGGTTAGTTGTTTTCTTGTTTTTGTGTGGTCACAGTGCATCTAGCTGAGAAACATGTTCTCTGAAGAACACATAAAGCCCAACTAAAAATGTACTTGTGAACTTATTTTTTTCTAAAGAGGACCTGTCACTTTTCAAATATCATATTTGCTGTTTATTTTTGTTTTTTTTGGGACAGTTAACTTTAATTGGTCTATTTATAAAAAAATATGTATTTGCATAGCTGTCATGAAAAATCCCCATATCTTGCCTAATATATTTATTTCCTGACTGTCAGCTCCATCTAGCACATAATGGCTCTCATCCTACCTGTCACAACGCTCCTTCAGCGTTACCTATAATGCTACCACCTCCCCCTCACTCCCCCTCTCTGTTGGGGTCCCTCAAGGCTCTGTCCTCGGGCCCCTTCTCTTCTCCATCTATACCTCCTCCCTTGGCCAACTCATACACTCTCACGGCTTCAACTACCACCTCTATGCCGACGACACACAAATCTATCTCTCAATCCCCCACCTCACCCCCTCGGTCTCCGCCCGAATCACACACCTACTGAGCGACATATCAGACTGGATGTCACTCCACTTCCTTAAATTGAACCTCTCCAAAACCGAGTTTCTTGTCTTCCCCCCAGCCCGGACCTCACCCCCCATTGACTTCTCTATCACATCCAACAACGCCACCATCAAACCCGCCCTGCAGGCCAGAGTACTGGGTGTCATTCTGGACTCCAACCTATCCTTCCAGCCCCAAGTCCAATCTTTAACAAACTCATGCAGACTCCACCTCCGCAACATCACCAAAATCCGCACGTTCCTAACCCCAAAAACCACTAAACAGCTCATCCACTCCCTCATCATATCACGACTCGACTACTGCAACTCCCTCCTCACTGGCCTGCCTCACCGCTGGCTATTCCCACTTCAGTCCATCCTGAATACGACAGCCAGACTCATTCACCTTTCCAACCGCTCTGTTTCCTCCACCCCCCTCTTCCAATCCCTCCACTGGCTTCCGATTGCGCAACGGATCAAATTCAAAATCCTAACGCTGACGTACAAAGCTGTCCACCATACTGCCCCGAACTACATCACTGACCTAATATCCAAGTACCACCCAACACGCACACTCCGCTCCTCACAAGACCTTATTCTCTCTAGTTCCCTGGTCTCCTCCTCCCATGCCCGCCTCCAGGACTTCTCCAGGGTGTCACCCATCCTCTGGAACTCCCTGCCCCAACCCATCAGATTATCACCTACTCTCCTCTCCTTTAGGTGCACCCTGAAAACCCATCTCTTCAGGGAAGCCTACCCCACCCCTTGCTAACTTGCCGACCTCCTCCACTCTTCCTACCACTCCATCCCCCACAGCTATCTCCTCCTGTACCACTATCCCCTCCCTCCTAGATTGTAAGCTCCAAAGAGCAGGGCCCTCGATCCCCTCATGTTTTGCATTGTATTGGTAGTGTTCTGTCACATGTTCTGTCCCCCTTTGTAATGTACAGCGCTGCGCGAACTATTGGCGCTTTATAAATACTGTATAATAATAATAATAATAATAATCGTGGACCCCTCCTTTTCTTCTCTTATGGGCGACGGCAACTCACAGCACAGCATGTGTTAAATGGTGTCATGTAAAAACCACCCAAGCAGCCCAAACTTTCACCCATCCACATGACCGAGAGATGGAGTAACCCAGACCCAGCTATAGGGTCATTAACCACTTGAGCTCCAGAGGATTTACCCCCCTTAATGACCAGGCCTCTTTTTGCTACTCGGCGCTGCACTAATTCAACTGATAATTGAGCGGTCATGCAATGCTGCACCCAAACAAAATTTACGTCTTTTTTTTCACACAAATAGAGCTTTCTTTCAGTGATATTTGATCATCTGTGCGCTTTTTATTTTTCACGCTATAAACAAAAAAAGGCCAATAATTTTGAAGAAAAACAAAATTTTTTACTTTCAGCTATAAAAAGTGTATAGTAAACTCAAAGTTAGTTATAAATTTAGGCCAAAATGTATTCTGCTCCATGTTTTTGGTAAAAAAATCCCAATAAGTGTATATTGATTGCTTTGTGTGGAAGTTATAGCGTCTACAAACTATGGTATAGATACTGCAATTTACGCCATTTTTCTGCTATACAGCGCTGCGCTAGTTTAACGGACAATTGCGCGGTCATGCAATATGGTACATAAATGAAATTTACATCCTTTTTTTTCCCACAAATTGAGCTTTCTTTCGGTGGTATTTGATCGCCTGTGCGGTTTTATTTTTTGCGCTATAAAAAAAAAAGGCTGACAATTTTGAGGAAAAAAAACAATATTTTGGACTTTTTGCTATAAAACATATCCAGCAAAAAAAAATTTAAATATCAAATTTAGTCATAAATTTTGGCCAAAATGCATTCTGCGACATGTCTTTGCTAAAAAAAAAACCAATACGTGTAAATGAATTGGTTTACGTGAAAGTTATAGCGTTTAAAAATGGCGGGAAAGATACTGGGATTTTTACTTTTTTTATACTAAAAATGGCGGCGATCAGCGACTTATGGCGGCGATCAGTGACTTATGGCGGCGATTAGTGACTTATGGCGGCGATCAGCGACTTATGGCGGGACTGCGGCGGACATTCTGACATTGGAGGGTACTGACTTGGGGTCACTGACATCCCCAGTGACACCAATACAGTGATCAGTGCAAAAAAAAAAAAACACTGACACTGTACTAATGGCACTGGGGAGGAAGGGGTTCAGTTTATTTTTCAGGGAAAGGGTTAACTGTGTGAGGGGAGTGTTTTACTAGGGGGCGGGGTGTGTACTGCAGGGAACACCGCTGATCGAGAGAGAGAAACTCTTCTGTCCCGATCAGCGTGTCCTGGAGCTGTCAGGGAACTGACAGAAAGCACAGCTACTGCAGCTGTGCTTTCCGTCAGCGATTGTCGCTGATCGCCGGGACATAGCCGGTAACGACCGGCTGTGACCCGGCGACTGACATCCGCGGCTGTGATCGGCGGGACAGGTAGGGCGGCGGCACACCTCGCGCGCGCCCCCTACCTGTTTACAAAACACACAGTTTAAAACGTGCTTTTGCCCAGCCGTGCCGCCCTGCCGCCATATTTATACAGTGGCTGGGCGGCATGTGGTTAAGGAGGTTACTTCCATAGTATGCCATAGGTCCCAAGTCTAAAAGGAAAAGTTCACTTTTTAAACAACAAAAATAAATAAATGCAAAAAATGCAGGTAAAAAAAAATGTGCATGTATTATTTTTTTACTTGGAGCCTGTAAAGCATTGCATCTGTGATCAGCTGATCGTGGGTGCCATGAAGGACTCCTGCAGACTTGTCAGTGTATCTGTCTGCTTGTACCTCGTATGAGCAGGCAGATACACAGTGACAGAAGGAGAAAATGAGCTACCACAGCGCTCAACAGCACCATGGTAGTTCATTGAGAACTACAAGCCGACAGCCACAAAGAACAGAACTCTGTGAATGAATGGCGAAGCCAGGCGGGCCACATTTTTAAAAAAAATAGTGACAGCAAGTGGGGGGAGAAGAGCCAGTGGAGCGGACAGCTGCTGCAGGAGTAGGAACATGTCACATGTTGCACCCTAAAAATGGGTGGAACATGTAACATGTTCCCAAAGGTGAACTTATCCTGTAATGCATTTGTCTAGGCCACAGGTATCAAACACAAGGCCCCCGGGTCGTATCTGGCCGTCCAGGCCATTGCATGTGGCCCTTGCACCTCTCCTGCAGGTAACCCCCTTGTCTCTGCCCCCACCTTGTCTCAACAGTCAGGAACAGAGAGGAGAAAAGAACTCCTCTGCCAAATCCTGCACCTCTCAATGCAACTGCAGCACCCCCCCCCCCATCTCTACCTCCCCTGATCTCGGCATTCAGCAGACTCTGGTAACTGATTCCACTCCTCCTCTGGTCCTCCTCCAGACCCTGCACTTTCTGCTTTCCAGCTCTGCCCCCAAAGGGGGTGTATGGTGATGTTAGGGAGGGTGTGGGATTCTTGGCATCTGATGTAATGGGGGGTGAGGTACTCTGGACATCTAGTCTTACAGATACAACTGGCCCTTTGAGGGCAACCATAATGCTGATATGGCCCACGATGAAATGGAGTTTGACACCCCTGGTCTAGTCAGTCGTTAGGAGAAATGGTCATGTATTCCATCCAGGGGCGGACTGACAACTCATGGGGCCCCCGGGCAATAGGGGAACATGGGGCCCCTGTGTCCTTGCCCAAACTCAAAAAAGCCTATGAAAAAGGTTCCAGGGGCATCTCATGGGGCCCCCTACTGACCCCGGGCCCTCGGGCAGTGCCTGAGTTTCCAAATGGTCAGTCCACCTCTGATTCCATCCTATTGACATCTTGGATTTGTCTATTTAATTCCACCGGGAAGAGAGGATCCACACATTTCAAATTAAGAGCAATTAGACTATATTGTATATTTCTGGAATAAGAATTTCAAAGATTTACCAATTCCGGTAATGAACGGCCAACCAGATCAAAGAAGTTCCCAAGTATGCAAGCATGTTAAAAAATAAAATTGTGGTGTGATCCTGAGTCTTTTCTTTCTGCGTGTGGCTATGCACTTTGACAGTTGCATGACACTCAACTACCATTCTCACAAACTCCAACACTTGACACTTGAAAACTACTTATGGAGACTATAGATGGGTCGAAAATCGGCCGCTTTTTCGGCCGAAAATAAAATTGGCCGATTTTCGGATCGTTAGTGGGCTAATTGTTCGGCCGTTTTTCGGTATTTTGGCAGATTTTTTTTATTGGTAAAGTTGGAAAAAAATCGGCCGATTTTCACGGCAATTATAGGCAAATCGGCCCATCTTTTTACCGATAAAAAAATCTGCGCATGAGCCGTGACCTGCAAGAAGAAGACAAAAAGAAGAAGAAAAAGAAGAAGAGGATGAAGAAGAAGAAGAGGAAGAGGAAGAAGAAGAGGATGAAGAAGAGGAAGAAGAGGATGAAGAAGAGGATGAAGAAGAAGAAGAGGATGAAGAAGAGGAAGAAGAGGATGAAGAAGAAGAGGATGAAGAAGAGGAAGAGGAAGAAGAAGAGGATGAAGAAGAAGAGGAAGAAGAGGATGAAGAAGAGGATGAAGAAGAGGAAGAAGAGGATGAAGAAGAAGAGGATGAAGAAGAAGAGGATGAAGAAGAGGATGAAGAAGATGAAGAGGATGAAGAAGAAGAAGAGGATGAAGAAGAGGAAGAAGAAGAAGAGGATGAAGAAGAAGAATTCCAGTCCAACAAAAAGTGTCCCTGCAGAGAGCTCCGCTATTTCTTTGACAGTTTCTTGACATTTTCAGCGGTTGCAACAATGTATCTATTTGTTTCCGAATAAAAACATCTGTATCCGAAATGGATACAAATAGATACAATGTTGCAACCGCTATAAATGTCAAAGAACTGTCAAAGAAATAGCGGAGCTCTCTGCAGGGACACTTTTTGCCGGCTGTAGATGGGATGAAAATCGGCCGATTTTTTTTTACCGTTCCTGGTAACGTCGGCCGCTTGAACGACCAATTTTTCGTTTTTTTAAAGAAAAATCGGCCAGTTTTCTCCCCATCTATGGCCTGCATTAGACCATACAATCATAACCTTTCAGGCACACGGGATCCAAATCACATATCACCCTAATAAAATTTGGTTCATATTTTTTCAAAAGTTTATTTAAAAAATTATACATATTAAATCATTGAATTACGTTTAATATGCAAGGTGTCACTGTAAATGTCATATTATAACAGAATCACATAAGAAGAATTCACATCCAGGCTTTATATCCAGGTAGGAAAACATTATAACTTGGGCAAAGGCATATAACCTACACCAGCCATTCTTAACCAGGGTTCTGTGGAACCCAAGGGTTTCTCCAGAAGTTGCTAGGTGTTCCTTGAGCTGTGGATGGTAAACCTTCCCTTTGATGGTGCCTGCATAGTTCCAGGACCAATAAAACTTGGCAAAGCCAGCAACATGATGATCTTTTTTAACTGTCTGAAAAGGGTTGTACTGTTCCTACTGACCACACATGTTAGGGGCCATTGATTCCCAATTAATTGTTTATTGGAAAGGTTCCTTCGAGACCCCACATTTTTTTTATTGGCTAAAAAGGGTGCTCCACAAAGTAGACCAAAGCCTACTTCTCCGAGAAATAATGGGAGGTAATATTCTGTTAGACTCAAAGGTCTAAGGCAGCCATTCTCAACCAGGGTTCAATGGAACCCTAGGGTTCCTTCATAGGTTGCTAGGGGTTCCTTGAGCTGTGGCTGTTTAAATTCCCATTTGATGGTTCCTGTATAGTCCTGGGTATAATGCCACCTGGGAACACCAGCAGAATGATACCAATTATCTTTTTCGCTGTCTGTAAACGTGGCATGCTAATCACCACTGTGGGGCATTTTTGCCATTGAATCCAGATGAAATAGATTTTAGTAAGGGTTCCCCGAGACCCATATTTTTTTTTAGGGTTTCCCCTGGGGTAAAAAGGTTGAAAAAGGCTGGTCTATGGAGTCTTCACCATATATTTATGCAAAGAAGATCCCATAGGTAGTTGAAGGCTGTAGGGGGGCATTTAAAGAGGCTCATTGGTGTTCTGGTGTCGATCGGTGAAGCAGTCATACTTCAACAAGTCCTATAATACCCCATCAGGTCAATAATAAAGCATCCATATAGTATTCTTTAAGAGGTCTATATATCAGATCTTTGATTGCCACAATATGCAAAAGTAGAAGTAAAAAGTTGATATTACTGGTAATACAAACTCAGCTACAGAAGACCTCCAAGAATCAAAAGCATAAAAAAAAATACAATAATATATAATAACTGCACTCTTATCAAATAATACATCGTCCATGTTGAGCTATGGACTTTTCTAATGGCACCTTGTAGTTCCTAAACGTTTGGTTGGAGCATCCAATCTGAGATGAGGAGGAGGAACTATAAGGAATGATATACAGTATGTAGGCAATGGACACCCCCCGTCATGCTCCCAATCACACAAACCATGAAGAATTAATATGTAAAAAATGATTGGATAAACCCACAAGTATATTTTTTACCACTTTGCTTTATACTGTGTTTCAAAACAACGCACGCAATTATTTAAGAGTTGAATGAAAGGATTAGGGCCCATTCACACCCAAGAGTTACATGTTAAACTTGGCAGCACTCTGCAATTGTTCTCTAATTAAAGGAGGTGGAGATCGTGACTTCACCATGCCACCTCCTCACCTCATCCAATCAAAGAACGCTTTACATTCATTAAGAAAATTTGGAGCAGGACCCAGAAGCAAGTGGAGATCACTGGAGTAGGGGTGTCTACAGGGCTGGATTTACATCTCAGGAGCCTATAGGCAGTGAATTCTAAAGCGCCCCACTCCCTCCCAAAAAAAGACAGTAAGACTGACTTTTTTTTCATGGTAAAATATTTCTATATATGTGTAGAGGGGAATGTTGCGGACTTTGATGTAAAGGGGAACACTGCGGACTGTGATGTAAAGGGGAACACTGCGGACTGTGATGTAAAGGAGAACACTGCGGACTGTGATGTAAAGGAGAACACTGCGGACTGTGATGTAAAGGGGAACACTGTGGACTGTAATGTAAAGGGGAACATTGCGGACTGTGATGTAAAGGGGAACACTGCGGACTGTGATGTAAAGGGGAACACTGCGGACTGTGATTTAAAGGGGAACACTGCAGACTGTGATGTAAAGGGGAACACTGTGGACTGTGATGTAGAGGGGAAGTCTGATGTAAGGGGGTCTCTGGTCACCAGAGCCCCCCTCCCTTACAGAGTCCCCAGAGTTCCATTTACATCAGAGTCCTCAAAGTTCTCCTTTACATGAGATACTACAGGGTTCCCCCTTACAGTGCAAGGGGGACCTCTGCGGACTATGATGTAAAAGAAAACTCTGATGTAAGGTGGTCTCTGGTCACCGAAGCCCCCTCTTACATCACAGTCAGCAGCATTCCCCTTTACTTCAGTGTCCACAGAGCTCCCCATGCACTGTGGGGGGAGCTCTGGTGACCACAGCCTCCCTCACATCTCTGTGGAGGGGGCGATGTTGCATTGTGTACACAGGGAACTGTTCAGTGTGATCCCCCCTCCCCCCTCTTCACCGACAGAGACTCACTGCCTGTGCCCTCTCTTCTCTGCCTAGAGAGATCCTGAGTGTCTCCAACCCGGACTCCTCCACTCACGTAAAAAAAAAAAAAAAAACTCATGTAGATGGGCGCCCCTCTAGAAAAGGCGCCCATAGGCACATACCTACAGTACCTATTGGGAAATCTGGTCCAGGGTGTCTACGTTGGTGATTTCCAGCTTTCAGTGCATCGGTCAGGTATGGTATTTATTGTTACATTGGTATTTATTGGTATTGTTACATTGGTCCAAGCTGGAGCAATGTAACTATGTATAAAATACCCATACCTGGAAATCTTCTTTAAATGCATTGACAAGTCCTGGCTGTAAGAATGACAGCTTGTAATTTCTGTGTAAATACAGTAGATATTTAAGCTGCTGCTGTCAATTAATAACATTGTTACTTTTGTATCTAATCTGTTTCATTCATCTGAAGATCAAAGGGATCGGTTTCCTTCTGCATATGATATTGGTTAAAGAAGAATTCCAGGTATGGATATTTTTACATTGTTCCTGTACAGTGAAGGAAATAAGTATTTGATCCCCTGCCGATTTTGAATGTTTGCCCACTCACAAAGAAATGATCAGTCTAAAAATCGAATGTTCGGTGTATTGTAACACTGAGAGACAGAATAGCAACAACAAATTCAAAAGAAATGCATGTCTAACTAGAAAATCTACAATTTCTGGGGAAATTGTGTGAAGTGTTCTTGCCTGCAGCAGTAGTCTACAACTGGAGTGGGCGAAGTAGCTTTGGTCACTCTGCTGGCTGCTGACACAGCTGGGTTGGCAACTCACTCTAGCTCAAGCTGAGAGGAACTTTTATAAACAAACTGCTCCAACTTGCTCACTTCACTGGCGGTTGCCATCGTCAAACGGTTGTAGTTTTTAAACTATAAATCCTACACCGAAGAGCTTTATATTGTGAGAATCACAAGACCCAGACCTACATTTTGATGCATAGTATGTCTCTGTAATATTAAAAATGAAGGATGTGGGCACTGCATTGTTGTGGTTGTTCTGGGCACAGAGAGTTTCAGTGGCAGCCAATTTGATGCTCAACTAGAAAAGCTCCAATTTCTGGGGAAATTGTGTGAAGTGTTCTTGCCTCCACCAGTAGTCTACAACTGGAGTGGGCGGAGTAACTGGGTGGAGTAGCTTTTGTCACTCTGCAGCCTGCTCACACACCTGGGTTCCTATGGCAACTCACTCTACAGCAAGGGCAGAGAAGAGCGGTTAAAAACAAACTGCTCCAACTTGCTCACTTCACTGGCGGTTGCCATCTTCAAACGGTTGTAGTTTTAAAAGTATAAATCCTACAGCAAAGAGCTTTATATTGTGAGAATCAGAAGACCCGGACCTACATTTTAGTGCATAGTATGTCTCTAAAATATTAAAAATGAAGGCACAGTCGCAGTTTAAAAATGTCCCTTCAAATTTCAGGTGTCTGGTAGTGGAGATTCAATGAATGTCAATGGGCGGCGTGAGTTGCAAACAAATGGCCATATTGTGAAAACTATCAGGACTATGGCTTAGCCATGGACATTTTTAGTGACAGCAGGGTTAGCTGAACGTTTTGATATAAGATTTGTGTAGGTGGGAGTGATGGCAGTTTAGAAATCATGTCCTGATTTTTCAGCTCACACTCTAGCTTTGTCAGCTCCCACTGAAGTTGCTCCATTCATTCCTATGGGAAAATGTCACCACAAAAACCGCGATATTTCGTGAACCAGTTGGCAAACGTTCCACAAAGTAATAGCAATCCAATCGGGAACAATCCGCACATTTTGATATATTTACTCGTCTTTGTAGTGTAAAAACTGTGGGAGGAGTTAGCGTGGTAAATTTAGCTATAATAATAAGAATATATTTGTGAGATAACAATAAGTGGTCTTGCAGGAACACTTACTGATGACCGATTTGCATGTTCATGAGGGAAATAAGTATTTGATCCCCTATCATTCAGCAGGATTTCTGGCTACCAGGTGTCTTTCATACAGGTAACAAGCTGAGATTAGAAGCAGTCTCTTAAAGGGAGTGCTGCTAATCTCATTGTGTTACCTGTATTAAAGACACCTGTCCACAGGAGCAATCAAACCATCAGATTCCAAACTCTCCACCATGGCAAAGACCAAAGAGCTGTCCAAGGATGTCAGGGACAAGATTGTAGACCTACACAAGGCTGGACTGGGCTACCAAACTATCGCCAAGCAGCTTGGTGAGAAGGTGACAACAGTTGGTGCAATCATTCGCAAATGGAAGAAACACAAAACAACTGTGGGATCCCACTAGAAGGTAGAAATCACTGTAGTAGGCACCGCTGCTACAGTGAGCTCCAGTAGCTTTCAGCCCATCATTGCCCCACTTCTCCACCTCATCCAATCAGAGAACACTTTGCATACATTGACGAAATGCAAAGCATTCTTCCATGGCACATGGGCGACCTCCTATGTTAACAATGCAGCAGGGCAGCCACTTGGCATGGGACCGGGTAGAGGAGATCACTGTAGTAGCAGTTCCAGTTCCAGCTGGACAGGCATGGTACATGCATACTTACATTTGTTCAAGCTGGACCAATGTAACTATGTAAAAATATCCTGACCTGGATTTCTTCATTGAGCCAACCTGATAAGTACTGTTGGGCTTGATGTTCGAGTTGAACATAAGTTTGACTCGAACACTGGCCATTCGTGGCGAACATGCAAATGGTAAGGGCGTTCGGTGGGCTGCTCACCCGCCGCGCCCCACAATGCACTGCACCCCAACAGTGCATTGAGATTGGCCAAAGCAATGCATCTGACCACAGGTCAGGTGCAATGCTTTAGCCAATTACAGCTCATGATGATGTCACAAGGGGGCTGGTGTGACCCCACCCCCTTGTGACATCATCACAATATTTAAGAAACATCATGCCGGTGCAGCTGTCAAATGGCGCGAGCCAGCGTCGAGAGTGGAGCGTTTTTTTTTCTCCATGGTGGTGGGCATCGTGATTGATGTTGGATCTACTTCAGGAGACTTTTTTTTTTTTGAATGAGTAGCGGTAGCATGTACACAATATTCATTCACAATTGGGGGCGGGATCTGGGGGCCCCCTTTTTAAAGGGGGCTTCCAGATTCCGATAAGCCCCCCGCCCACAGATCCCCACAACCACCAGCCATGGTTGTGGGAAAGAGGCCCTTGTCCCCATCAACATGGGGACAAGGTGATTGGGGGGGAGCCCCCGCACTCCAAAGCATCCTCCCATGTTGAGGGCAGGTATGGCTCAGGAAGACGGGGCGCTTGCTCGTCTCCCCCCTTTCCTGATCAGCCAGTATGCATGCTCAGATAAGGGTCTGGTATAGATTTTGGGAGGACCCCCACGCCCTTTTTAAAAAAAATATGGTATGGGGGGGTTCCCCTCAAAATCCATACCCGACCCGAAAGGGCTTAGTATGGATGGGGGGGGGGGGGGGGGTGACCTCACAAATATTTAAAAAAAAAATTAAATTTCTGGGCAATGCCAAAAATTCTATTTACATTCAGCTGTCAGCGGGTAAGCCTACTGACAGCTGAAACATTAACCTCTTCACGCTGGACTCACGCAAATGTGCGTCCTCCCGGCATCTGGGCCTTGACGCCGAGCGGCAGCACATTTGCGTGCAATTAACAAAAACATATGTGCTGAGAGCGCGCACCCTGCACACATGTCCGGTACTCACAGAAAGGTCCCGATCTCCTCTTTCAATCGGGACCTTTCCCGATCATGTGACCGCCATGACGACATCACATGACCTTGAAACCCCGCTCTGTCCCGCCTCCCGGCTTCT
This sequence comes from Staurois parvus, assembly GCF_062004578.1. NCBI lineage: Eukaryota > Metazoa > Chordata > Amphibia > Anura > Ranidae > Staurois > Staurois parvus. The sequence continues at coordinate 31,471 of NW_028318560.1, read as the reverse complement.
GAAACCCTTAAAGGGCGCCAAGGGGTTAAAGAATGTTTCACTACTAAAATACCGCATGACTTCATTATATATCTCATGGAGTATTTTAGTAGCTGTGTGGTATCTTACTGCATATTCAGATGCGGTAAGATACCAATTAGTGAATTGTCCCCTCTGTTCGAAGTTTGCGGTCGAACTTTCGTTAGGTTCCAAGGTTCGACCAAAAACCGAACAGGGGGGTGTTCGGCCCATCACTACTGATGACTTTAAAAAAATGAAAGGATTTTTTTTTCAATAAAAAATTGTTCCAAAATAGAGCTTTTTAACCCTTAGTTTACCCTCGACTCTAATTATCCCCCTTTTCCCCTTCTCCTGGCATACAAAAATAAATATGCAGACTTCTTTTGTCTTTTTTTTGTTATTACAACATTCAGTGAGAATTCTCACTGTGACACACAACACATGGCATTTCATCTGGGAACGTGTGAAACTCTTGCTGCTAGGAAGTGATGAAAGTGGGTTTTGTTCTGACAACCAGAATTCATGGTTGTTGCTCCGTGAGAAAATAATATATGTTACGTCTAAATGTATATTCATAGACGTTCACAGATGTAAATGGAAATGTTGATACTTTAAGTCCTCCTGCACACGGGACGTTTTTACAGCAGGTGTTTTTGGCTTTTGACTTTTTTTTTTCTACAGCTAGTAAACCCCCCAGCATGTTATCCTATGTGTCCATCCCCGGCATGTTATCCTATGTGTGTCCATCCCCGGCATGTTATCCTATGTGTGTCCATCCCCGGCATGTTATCCTATGTGTCCATCCCCGGCATGTTATCCTATGTGTGTCCATCCCCGGCATGTTATCCTGTGTGTCCATCCCCGGCATGTTATCCTATGTGTGTCCATCCCCGGCATGTTATCCTATGTGTGTCCATCCCCGGCATGTTATCCTGTGTGTCCATCCCCGGCATGTTATCCTGTGTGTCCATCCCCGGCATGTTATCCTATGTGTGTCCATCCCCGGCATGTTATCCTGTGTGTCCATCCCCGGCATGTTATCCTGTGTGTCCATCCCCGGCATGTTATCCTACGTGTCCATCCCCGGCATGTTATCCTACGTGTCCATCCCCGGCATGTTATCCTACGTGTCCATCCCCGGCATGTTATCCTACGTGTCCATCCCCGGCATGTTATCCTACATGTCCATCCCCGGCATGTTATCCTACATGTCCATCCCCGGCATGTTATCCTACATGTCCATCCCCGGCATGTTATCCTACATGTCCATCCCCGGCATGTTATCCTATGTGTCCATACACACATAGACTAACAATGGGGCACTATTCCTTCCAATGACACCAACAATGGGGCACTATTCCTCCCACTGTTACCAATGATGGGGCACTATTCCTCCCACTGATAATGATGGGGAACTATTCCTTCCACTGATACCAATGATGGGGCACTATTCCTCCCACTGACACCAATGATGGGGCACTATTCCTCCCACTGATAATGATGGGGAACTATTCCTTCCACTGATACCAATGATGGGGCACTATTCCTTCCACTGATACCAATGATGGGGCACTATTCCTCCCACTGATACCAATGATGAATAGTGTCCCATCATTGGTATCAGTGGGAGGAATAGTGCCCCATTGTTGGTGTCAGTGGGAGGAATAGTGCCCCATGTTAGTGTCAGTGGGAAGAATAGTGCCCCATTGTTGGTGTCAGTGGGAGGAATAGTGCCCCATCACTGGTATCAGTGGGAGGAATAGTGTCCCATGTTAGTGTCAGTGGGAGGAATAGTGCCCCATGTTAGTGTCAGTGGAAGGAAAAGTGACCCATTGTTGGTGTCAGTGGGAGGAATAGTACCACCAAGGGCTGAATAAAGGCTAGCAAATGGCCACATCCAGCACATGGGTTGCAGTTTGGAAACCACTGCTCTAGAAGTTGGAGAAAAAAACAGCGTATATAGAAATTTACAAAAAAATATTTAATACATTGTGGTCATGTGATGTAAGTTGTGTTATGTAAAGACAATCCAACTTTCCTAGCAGTTGTAACATCTAGCCTGGTGATGAAAGTCCCTGCAAATAGAATTCAGCAGTCACAAAGTCCTATTATTGCTTATTAAAGAAGGGGATTTTGATCAGCAATCATAAGTTATCTATCACATTTGTATCCCACTATGTCCTCTAATAACCTGATCAATTGATCATCTAATCACCTGATCAATTGATATTCAATTGTATTTATGAACTAAGTTTCTCAGTGTTGCTAAATGTTGCAATCCACATAAGGATTTTTCAATGAGCTGGCCAGCTCCTAGACTTGCATTGTTAGACGTCATTCACTGGGCGTACTGATTCCTTCACCCACATGGGACACAGAGGTGTTCCACGCAGCCACATGGAGCCTGTTCAAATTATCGCATGGACATGCACAGATCCCCGACTGTACATTCGCTCTGTACCAATGCATGGATTAGAACGCAGTCTGTCTGTCTGTCCAGTCAATAAGTCCTTACAGGGACCAGTGAAGCACATTGTGTAGCAGCATCATGAGACTCTCAGATGAGTGGAACTTGTAACGCAGGCATGTAGCTATTACCACTGGAGTGTCTAAGAGATATAAATAACTAGAGGGTGGTATCCACTTAATTAGCATTTTAATTTATCATTTCATTTTTAATTAGCAGAACAAACTCAGCAAATTCTCTTTCTGTTCCTCTTATTTTAATGCATCTATTTCCCCTTCTTCATTTTCTAGGAACTGTAAGAGTGCAGTGAACTGAAGATACTTTAGGTCAGGAGACACGAGCAAAAAAAAAGAGAGGCACACCTTCCAATTTTGCCGAGTCAGAAAAACAACAGCTTAACCACTGTAAGACTTGGGCGTATGAGGTTTGCTCTGAAAATCCTCATCTCACTACTTTGGACATAATTTATATCCCCTTCACTCACCCCCAATGTGGCATCACTGCTGGGTGGAATTGTTAGGGGGTTCTAGCTACCATTTTCAGAGTCAAGCTCTTGTTGAAGCAAAGACAGCAACATCAGTGGGCTTCAGCCATTAAAGCATGCCTAAAGTGCAAAGGTTTTTTTGGGGAAGTTATTTGTTCTTTATAATGTTTTCTTCTGCATGCAGTTTAATCTCTGTTCGGTTTTGAAGGCCTCAATTAGGGAACTATCTCTGTGCCACAATCCTGCTTCTCTCTTGCCTTGTCTTTGTAGGCCATTGTTTTTTGGAATATCACATTTTAGGATACAAATGTTTAATGTCTGTATGGTTTTGAAAGTTTCATTCAGGGGATTATCTTTTTACCAGCATCCCATTCTTACCTCTTGCCTTGTCTTTGTGGACCATTGGTTTTTGGAGCATTAATAGGCCCAGTTGTCTGGAGACCATTGTCAGGAACCCACAGGCCTGGCCAGGACAGCCACCCAAAGGGCCTCCAGTACCGTCACTGAGCCAAGGTCCTGATCTGTGTTTTTCAAACACAGATAGTGACCTACGTGTGCTTCAGAATGTATTATCATACTCAAAGTGCAAAGGTCCTGTGAGGTTGTTAGTTGTCCTTCATCCTGTTTCCTTGTAAATGCAGTTTATTCTCTGTTCGGTTTTGAAGGCCTCAGTAAGGGGATTTCTTTGCACCAAAGTCCCATTCTCTTTTCTTGTCTTGTCTTTGTAGGTCAATGGTTTTTGGAGCATTGCATTTTAAGCAATAGGTGTTTAATTTCTGTTTGGTTTTAAAAGCTTTACTTTGGTGTTTATCCTTGTAGCAACTTCCCATTCTCCTCTCTTGGCTAGTCTTTGTGGATCAATGGGTTCTACAGCATTTGTAGATGTCTGGAGAGCTTTGTCATGACACTGCCAGGACACCCACTCAAAGAGCCTCCAGTGCCACAACTACCCACCCCATCAGCATAATTTTCAGAAGCATTGTACTGTGAGAAACTTGTAGTGTGAAAAAGCACCCCAGGAGGCAGGTCCATGGTGACCTGGGCATGCAGGATGGAGGAAGCCTAGGACTAACGCTGGATGGAAGATGCAGAGGGTAGTGCTGGAGCATAGCATTTTTGTTTACTTTCAAATGTGTGGCCTTTTTTGGTTGAATAATATTCACATATGTTAACATTCACTTTTAAATTACAATTGCATAGTGGAAAATGGTCATCGAATATTCAAATATATCTCTATATTTCCCTAGCAAAGTGTACCTGTTACTTTAACAGCTAGTTTAGAATGGTGGCTTTTATTTCTGTGTTGGTGTCTTCACTAGGGATGCACAGGGGTATCCTTTTTTGATTGGCGAGTAAGAGTACTTTCGGCCAAGTACTGGCTCTGTCCTCTCTGAACTTCCAGTTCGGTCTGGCGTGTAGGAACTCCCTGATGGTCCTGTCAGTGAGTCAAAGTTCTCTGTGGTATCTCTCCAGTCCCATTCCTCTTCCGTACTGTCTGGGGAACATTCTTTGCAGCCTGCCTCCAGGGGCCCAAACTCAGCCTGCAGTCTGGGTGATCCCCAATCTATCACTCCACCACTGACACTCCTCACTGGGTCACCTGAAAATGAGATGGAGCTGGGCTTCTTCCAGATTAGGCTTTCGGGTGAGGCTGGCTGCTCCGGGACATTTGCTGATTCCAGGTGACCAGCGATGATGGGCACCAGCCCTTCAGCAACATCACCAGATGGGTGATAGGTAATTGCAGGCTTCCATCCTCTGCAGTAGGTATCTGCTGTCTTTGCAGGGGAATTGTGGTCTTGTGACTTGACCCTGTTCTGTACCTTAACTTCCAGGTATCTACCTGCTTTCCGAATCTGCTTCCCTGGCTGCTCCGAACATAGGCCTGATTGCAGGTCCACACTGTAGGTATGAGGGGTCATGTCACTGGGCATCAGCTTGGTAAGCTGTTAAACCGGGCGCTACAGCCAGGACAAAAAAAGCTATGTCTTTTCACTTCTTTAATAAGACCAAGGGAAAGCCCTCCATGGTTCTCCAGGTAGACTCCCGTGTTCACCAAAGTCACATGGATTTGTTTGGGTCCCCCCTAAGCTTTGCATGGCCAGGCAACACTCATTTTCCACATGCACAGTAAGTAAAACAGTCCTTGAGCTGTTTTTGTGTTGTTTTTATTCAGGGGTTAACAACTTGGATGGGGTCTTGAGGTATACGGGATGCCCAAGGAACTGTAAAACTTGAGGACAACTTCTTGGCAAACTTTGTACAAAATGTGGACCAAAAATCAGCAACAGTTTCTTTAACCTCCCTAGCGGTATGATTATTTCAAATTTTTGGTGCTGAAAGCGGTACCATTATTTTGCATGGAAATTTGGCGTTTTAAATTGTAGGCCTGTAATTTTTAGGAATAACTCACTGAAATCTGTCCGAACAAGAGTCTCGTAAGCATCCCGGGTATGATTAAATTTGGAACACGAAATCATAAATTATAATTTAAAATTATAATTTAATAAATAATCATAAAAAATAATAATATAATAATAATAAATTTAATTCAATAATGTAATCAAACCAAAAACACTGAAATGTGAAATATAGCGCCAAGTTCGCACATCGCTGAGCTCAGTCGCAGAATTGTTCTCAGTGTCTGATGAGGAATTTCCCCCACGAATCATTATCACTCAATTCTGCAAGTGGTTCTGATTTACTATCGCTGTTCTCTAGCCGGTCTAAAACCGCTTTTGACCTAAAGGGACGCTTTTTGGACGTTTCTCAGTTTCCAGGCAGAAAGAACAGTAAAAATGCAGGCACGGCGCTGGGCAAAGCACTCGGGACAAAATGTATGTGAAATGGTTTGATACAGGAATGTTTTACAATCAGATTTTAGTGATTTTAGTGAATGTCACTTTTTGTCATTTTCAAATTTCCTGCCGTTCCGTCCCCCGTATGTCCCGACGCTCGCAGGGGACCGAACCCAGATGACAGATGCCGGCATCCGCCGGAGGACATTACAGGGGACACTGCAGGAGTGACATCGCGGGAGCGCAGGACAAGGTAAGTGATCAAGGGATCCCGGAGCAGCGCCGCATGGTAAGCCCGAGTGTAGCTCGGGGTTACTGCTTGTGGTGCTGAAACTTTACCCCGAGCTACACTCAGGAATACCGCCAGGGAGGCTACGGAGCACTGAGTCCCCTTTGGTGTATTTCCTCAGACCCCAAATTAACCGCTCCTCATTCACCTGGCTGTCCTGAAGGTATACTTGAGCAAGGGTTTCCAGAATCTACTATAAAGCAGTCTCAGATGAAGACTAGTTGGGTGTTGCTCCTGACCGCCTTCTCTCTTCTGTGGCCCAATGCATGTGGTTGTGGCATGTTACTGTGGGATTTAAGAGGCGAGAAAGTGCTTCCTCACTGCTTGTTACATGCTCTCTGAAGAGTGATCTGAATTTGGATTGCTCTTTAGAGAGCAAAGCTGGTGTGAAAGGGCCCTTAGGCCTCATTCACATAAGCGTACTGATCAGTACATGCATGCAGAGATCTGTGATTAGGCACCTGAGAGACACAGGTGGTCCATGAAGCCATGCGCAGTCAGCCTGTTCATATCAATGACATGGTGGATAGCTGCATGGATCTTTACACACATCCCTGGGTGTACATATGTGCGGGACCAATGCATGGAGCAGAATTGCAATGTAAACCATGCATCATTCCCGCACACGTGTACACCTAGTCATGCGTGTAGAGATTTGTGAAGATCCACGTAGCCGCCTGTCATTGATTTTAAATGGCGGCACGTCGCTGCATGGACCACCTGTAACTCTCAAGTGCCTAAACACGGCCCTCTACATACATGTACTGATCAGTGCAACTGTGTGAATGAGGTCCTACATGTGAGAATTTCGTTATTCGGGTGTGATTGTTTGTTTTATTAAGTGTTCTTGCATGGCAGACCACTTACTGTTATCTCACATATATATTCACATATATATTCTTCTTATTATAGCCAAATTTACCCCCCTAACTCCTCCCACAGTTTTTACACGACATAGACAGTAATATACCGAAACGTGCGGATTGTTCCCGATTGGTGTGCTATTACTTTGTGGAACGTTACGCCGAATGGTTCACAAAATATCGGCGCTTTTGTGGTGAAATTGGTCCCCCTAGGAATGAATGGCGGAATGTTCAAAACTAGAGTGGGAGCTGACAAAAGCTAGAGTGGGAGCTGAAAAATCAGGACATGATTTCTAAACTGCCATCACTCCCTCATTTTCAAGCCCACCTACACAAATCTTATATCAAAACGTTCAGCTATCCCTGCTGCCACTAAAAATGTCCACGGCTAAGCCATAGTCCTGATAGTTTTAACAATATGACCTTTTGTTTGCAACTCACGCCGCCCATTGACGTTCATTGAAACTCCACTCTAGCCACCTCAAATTTGAAGGGCAATTTCTAAACTGCGACTGTGCCTTCATTTTTAATATTTCAGAGACATACTATGCATCAAAATGTAGGTCTGAGTCTTGTGATTCTCACAATATCTTCGGTGTAGGATTTATAATTTTTAAACTACAACCTTTTCAAGATGGCAACCGCCAGTGAAGTGAGCAAGTTGGAGCAGTTTGTTTTTAACCGCTCTTCTCTGCCGTTGCTGTAGAGTTAGTTGCCATAGGAACCCAGGTGAGTGAGCAAGAAGCAGAGTGACAAAAGCTACTCCGCCCAGTTACTCCGCCCACTCCAGTTGTAGACTACTGGTGGAGGCAAGAACTCTTCACACAATTTCCCCAGAAATTGGAGCTTTTCTAGTTGAGCATGAAATTAGCTGCCACTGAAACTCTCTGTGCCCAGAACAACCACACCAATGCAGTGCCCACATCCTGGGTAGCACGGTATAGGATTACACAAGATGAAACGAATGCACAGCTCCAGTGATCCGCTCTACACTTTTTCAAATTTAAAAAGCCTAGTTTAATGGGAACAAACAGCTCCCCAAATTTTTCTGTTTGTTTACCATGTTCATGATTTAAAAAAAAAACCACAGTTTTGATAATATTTTTACTGTTTTTGATGTTTCTATAGTGCTGGGCTTTCAGAGAAGAAAGGAAACGCACCAAACTGAGCATGTGACTATGGATTCAGTCTGTGTCAGGTGGTCATTTCAACAAGAGGAGGGGCAGAGCAGACAGGATCAAACAGCCTTTTTACACAATGCAGAGGATTAACACCTTAGGTTCCACAGTGAGTATAACAAGCATGCTTTATTGCATCTACAGACTGATTGTACTGTTGTGGGTTTAGTAACACTTTAAGCTAGACTCTTTTGGGTATATAGTCCAGCTGGAACTTTCTGTTAGGGTCTCATGCAAAGTCTGCTACGTTACTTCCATTCCAAGAATAGTCTTCATTGTCACAGATTGAAATATTTTCTTCTGTGAATTTATCTGACATGAATTTTGTCCCCCCCCCCCCCTCATGTACATGGAGATGTACTAGATCCTGTCTCAACCTGTACCTAAAGTGCCTTTTGTATTATTTTATGCAGTCTTTGAATAAAAATATATTCAACCATAAACATGTGCTGTGAAATGTAAGTATAGTATTCATACTGTATAATAAAATCATGAAATAAAATATCAGTTTATAAATGTCTAAACATAAATATGAACCCCAACATTGACCGAACATTAGTGGAGTCCAACATTCACCAGCAAAACTCTTTGCAGGTTATGAATACAAGGATTGTTGATTGACATGTAGTTGCAGATTGGTGCAAATCCAAAAAATGAATGTGAATATTTGTGTCATGCTGTGTCAGGAAACTAGTGCAGCTAATGTCCAGTCCCCTGCAGCTAATGCTCATTCCCCTGTCAAAGCTCACTCCCCTGCAGCCAATGCTCACTCCCCTGCAGCCAATGCTCACTCCCCTGCAGCCAATGCTCATTCCCCTGTCAAAGCTCACTGCCCTGCAGCCAATGCTCACTCCCCTGCAGCCAATGCTCATTCCCCTGTCAAAGCTCACTGCCCTGCAGCCAATGCTCACTCCCCTGCAGCCAATGCTCATTCCCCTGCAGCCAATGCTCACTCCCCTGCAGCCAATGCTCACTCCCCTGCAGCCAATGCTCACTCCCCTGCAGCCAATGCTCACTCCCCTGCAGCCAATGCTCACTCCCCTGCAGCCAATGCTCATTCCCCTGCAGCCAATGCTCACTCCCCTGCAGCCAATGCTCACTCCCCTGCAGCCAATGCTCACTCCCCTGCAGCAAATGCTCATTCCCCTGCAGCCAATGCTCATTCCCCTGCAGCCAATGTTCATTCCCCTGCAGCCAATGCTCACTCCCCTGCAGCCAATGCTCATTCCCCTGTCGATTGTCATTCCCCTGCAGCCAATGCTCACTCCCCTGCAGCCAATGCTTATTCCCCTGTCAAAGCTCAGTCCTCTGCAGCCAATGCTCATTCTCCTGCAGCCAATGCTTGTTCCCCTGTCAAAGCTCACTCCCCTGCAGCCAATGCTCATTCCCCTGTCAAAGCTCACTCCCCTGCAGCCAGTGCTCACTCCCCTGCAGCCAATGCTCATTCCCCTGCAGCTAATTCTAATGCGCGTATACCAGCACACAGACAAGCCCAGGTTGATATCCAGCATGCACTGAGACGTAGGCGCATTTCTTTGCACCATCGTGCATGTCTTTCTGCATTGGCACCAAGCTGCCTATTTAAAGGAGACTCTGCTGTGTACTAATCGCTGGATGTTGTTCAGCTTTCTGTGATCTGTGTTCCTGTTTGTACTGACTGATTTTCAGTGGCTGACTAAGCTTGCTCCTGACCTGTGGATTCTGACCTCAGCTTGCCTTAGACTACTTTCTGCCTGATCTCCTGGTGCTGACCTCGGCTTGCCTTAGACTACTCTCTGCCTGATCTCCTGGTGCTGACCTCGGCTTGCCTTACACTACTCTCTGCCTGACCTCCTGGTGTTGACCTCGGCTTGTCTCAGACTGCTGTCTGCCTGATCTCCTCGTGCTGACCTCGGCTTGCTTAGACTACTCTCTATCTGATCTCCTGGTGCTGACTTTGGCTTGCCTTAGACTACTCCCTGCCTGATCTCCTGGTGCTGACCTCGGCTTGCCTTAGACTACTCTCTTCTTGATCTCCTGGTGTTGACCTCGGCTTGGCTTAGACTACTCTCTTCTTGATCTCCTGGTGTTGACCTCGGCTTGGCTTAGACTACTCTCTGCCTGATCTCCTGGTGCTGACCTTGGCTTGTCTTAGACTACTCGCTGCCTGATCTCCCGGTGCTGACCTCGGCTTGCCTTAGACTACTCTCTGCCTGATCTCCTGATGCTGACCTCGGCTTGCCTTAGACTAGTCTCTGTCAGATCTCCTGGTGCTGACCTCGGCTTGCCTTACACTACTCTCTGCCTGGTCTCCTGGTGCTGACCTCGGCTTGCCTTAGATTACTGTCTGCCTGATCTCCTGGTGCTGACCTCTGCTTGCCTTAGACTATTCTCTGCCTGATCTCTTGGTGCTGACCTTGGCTTGCTACTGGACCTTTCTCTGCTTCCTAACCTGGCACTGACCCCAGCCTGCCTCCTGACCATGCTGCTGTCTCACTGTGTATGACCCTGGCTCACCTTGACTACATCCCTGAACGTGGCAGTCACCTGCTATCAAGCTATCGGCACCCGTGCTTCTTTGAACCTTGTACCTCTGTCACCACATTCAGGGGTGCTTGGACCAAAGCCGCAAAGGAAGCCCTCTCATCAACTCAGCCTTCAACCAAGGTACTTGACATGGTGTTGCCTCTTTTAAGTGGTCCCAGGGCACTTTACTGAAGACATGACCAGGCATGCTTACTATTGTTTACTATGTAAACACAATTTTCTTTTGTTATGGCCACTGGTTTGCATTTGCCGTAACAACACCAAAAAAATCTAAATATAAATGTTTACACTAACAGAAAGGGGAAGTACAAAAATTCACGAGTGAACGATAAAACTAGGCAACATGAGAATCCTACCAGAAGAAATGTTGAAATCCACGTTTCCTGAGTTTGCAATAATTAAAAGGTAAAAAAATTATATTCCTTCCATTTCTTTCTTCCCTTGTTTTGTATAGAGTATGGGAGGGTTAAAAGTTCAAGCAGGGACCCTGCAAGTTGGTTTGGGGTTTCAGCTTGACGCTTCTAGGATGTTGCCTTGGAGCTTGCCCAGCTGGTAAAGGATGATGAGCTGACAGACTCCCACGTTGAAGTCTTGGAGGCTGCCCAGCTGGTAATAGTGGATAAACCAAGATATTCCAAAAATACAGCCTTGGAGTCTGCCCAGTTGGTACCAGCTGATGAGCTGACGAGTTGCAGCCTTGGAGTTTGCCCAGTTGGGTAGAGTTGATAAGATAACAGACTTACAGGATGTGGCCTAGAGTTTTCCCATCTGTTAGCAGTTAGTAGGCTGACAGAGTCCCAGGTTCCCAAGTTGCAACCTTGGAGCTTGCCAAGCTGATAAAAGTTGATGAACTGAAAGACTCCAAGGTTGCAGCCTTGAAGCTTGCCCAGTTGGTAATAGTTGATGAGCTGACAGATTCCCTGAATGCAAGTTTGGAGTTTTCTCATTTGAAAACAATTAATAAGCTGCCAGACTCCCAGGTTGCAGCGTTGAACCCTGTCCAGCTGGTAACAGTTGATGGGATGACAGACTCCCAGAATGCAGCATTGGAGGTTGTCCAGCTGGTAACAGTTCATAGGATGACTGACTCCGAGGTTGAAGCCTTGGAGGTTGTCCAGCTGGTAACAGTTCATAGGATGACCGACTCCGAGGTTAAAGCCTTGGAGGTTGTGCAGCTGGTAACAGTTCATAGGATGACCGACTCCGAGGTTTAAGCCTTGAAGGTTGTCCAGCCGGTAACAGTTCATAGGATGACCGACTCCGAGGTTGAAGCCTTGGGGGTTGTCCAGCCGGTAACAGTTCATAGGATGACTGACTCCCAGAATGCAGCATTGGAGGTTGTCCAGCTGGTAACAGTTCATAGGATGATCGACTCCGAGGTTGAAGCCTTGGAGGTTGTCTAGCTGGTAACAGTTCATAGAATGACCGACTCCGAGGTTGAAGCCTTGGAGGTTGTCCAGCTGGTAACAGTTCATAGGATGACCGACTCCGAGGTTGAAGCCTTGGAGGTTGTCCAGCTGGTAACAGTTCATAGGATGACCGACTCCGAGGTTGAAGCCTTGGAGGTTGTCCAGCTGGTAACAGTTCATAGTATGACCGACTCCGAGGTTGAAGCCTTGGAGGTTGTCCAGCTGGTAACAGTTCATAGTATGACCGACTCCGAGGTTGAAGCCTTGGAGGTTGTCCAGCTGGTAACAGTTCATAGTATGACCGACTCCGAGGTTGAAGCCTTGGAGGTTGTCCAGCTGGTAACAGTTCATAGTATGACCGTCTCCGAGGTTGAAGCCTTGGAGGTTGTCCAGCTAATAACAGTTCATTTGGATGCCCAACTCCAAGGATGAAGCCTTGGAGGTTGTCCAGCTGGTAACAGTTATTAAGCTAACATATTCCAAGGATGCAGCCTTGGAGACTACCCAGCTGATAACAGTTGATGAGTTGAGAGACTCCCAAGTTACAGCCTTGGACCTTCCCTCAATGGTAATAGTTGATGAGCTGATAGACTCCCAGGTCGCAGCCACAGAGTTTGACCAGCTGGTCACAGGTGATTCATGTAAACAAAAATGGAAAAGTACTAGAAAATCAAAGAAGAGCCAATAATGGGAAAGGCATGCAATGTTCGGGAAAGTCGGGGCTATTGGCAGGCAGGAGAATATTAGGAACCATTTCTAATATTCTGAGTCATAACCAGGACAGTAGAACTGGATTCAATGAATGAAAAAAGGAAGACTACGTGGAAGAGTTTGATTAGGCAAAGGAGTGGCATGGAGGTGTTAGAGGGCCAGGGGATGCTGAGAAGAACTTGTATATACATTCATGTATGTGAAGTTGGCATTCATAGTGAGCCAGACGAACTGCATACTTTATATATATAGTTATATCTATGACACATACATTTTATATGCCTACACTGTGCTCTGTGTGGAGGCGGTGGTTGTCCCACTGCGTTCTTAAGAAAAACAAAGGCATTGCACACCTTTTTGATGTACCTGGAATGTATTTAGCTAAATAAAATTGGAAATTCAGTTGTGCATCAACACCGTAATGCCAGCTGTATGCAAATATGTGGCACCACGGCAGTGGACTTTAAGGAGAGTGAACTCATTCAGCACCCCTGGCACAGTGACAGCGCTGCTACTGACAGCTCCCAGTCACTGCTTAGGATCGGGAGCTGGTAGGGCAGGATCACAATCAAATGATCACTGTAATAGCCAATCACAGTAATCACATAACCAAGAAGGCCATGTAACAACTCCAGTGTTACAATCTTTAAAAGTGCTGGCTTCCACCAGCTGGAAAGGGTTAATATTGTTTTATTTTTGCAGCGAGGGCTGGACTACATGCATTTTGATTGTATATGTGAAGTGATCGCTGTGCACAGCGACACCAATGGCCACAGGAGGAAATGCAGCAACAGCTGGATCGTGGCCACATATTGTAGATATGCATGGTGCACATTGCAATGTTATCATGTGCTGTACACTGATCAGCTGTGAGCTGGTTCTCTGGAGAGTAGTGGAAGGGGGAAGTTAAAGCGTTACTAAACCCCAGACCTGCATTCACTATATCTGGTCTCCCCGGACCCTGCATTCACTATATCCGCCCTCCTCGGACCCTGCATTCACTATATCCGCTCTCCCCGGACCCCGCATTCACTATATCCGCTCTCCCCGGACCCTGCATTCACTATATCCGCTCTCCTCGGACCCTGCATTCACTATATCTGGTCTCCCCGGACCCTGCATTCACTATATCTGGTCTCCCTGGACCCTGCATTCACTATATCCGCTCTCCCCGGACCCCGCGTTCACTATATCCGGTCTCCCCGGACCCCGCATTCACTATATCCGCTCTCCCCGGACCCCGCATTCGCTATATCCGCTCTCCCCGGACCCCGCATTCGCTATATCCGCTCTCCCCGGACCCCGCATTCGCTATATCCGCTCTCCCCGGACCCCGCGTTCACTATATCTGGTCTCCCCGGACCCTGCATTCACTATATCTGGTCTCCCTGGACCCTGCATTCACTATATCCGCTCTCCCCGGACCCCGCGTTCACTATATCCGGTCTCCCCGGACCCCGCATTCACTATATCCGCTCTCCCCGGACCCCGCATTCGCTATATCCGCTCTCCCCGGACCCCGCATTCGCTATATCCGCTCTCCCCGGACCCCGCATTCGCTATATCCGCTCTCCCCGGACCCCGCATTCACTATATCCGGTCTCCCCGGACCCCGCATTCACTATATCCGGTCTCCCCGGACAATGCATTCACTATATCCGGTCTCCCCGGACCCTGCATTCTCTATATCCTGTCTCCCAGGACCCTGCATTCACTATATCCTGTCTCCCCGGACCCTGCATTCACTATATCCGGTCTCCCCGGACCCTGCATTCACTATATCCGCTCTCCCCGGACCCTGCATTCACTATATCCGCTCTCCCCGGACCCTGAATTTACTATATCAGGTCTCCCCGGACCCTGCATTCACTATATCCGCTCTCCCCGGACCCTGCATTTACTATATCAGGTCTCCCCGGACCCTGCATTCACTATATCCGCTCTCCCCGGACCCTGCATTCACTATATCCGGTCTCCCCGGACCCTGCATTCACTATATCTGGTCTCCCCGGACCCTGCATTCACTATATCTGGTCTCCCCGGACCCTGCATTCACTATATCCGGTCTCCCCGGGCCCTGCATTCACTATATCCGGTCTCCCAGGACCCTGCATTCACTATATCTGGTCTCTCTGGACCCTGCATTCACTATATCCAGTCTCCCCGGGCCCTGCATTTACTATATCTGCTCTCCCACAGTACACACAACATGGAAATGCAATTATTTTAGTAAATATAACCTGCTAAATACCTTTTCTCATCAGCAGTATATATCAGTCTTGTAACTTCTATCAGTGTTTGGCAGAGCACAAGCTTGTAGGAGGAGTTTTCTTTCTGTTCTAGAAGGATGCAGAACCCCTGACCTCTGTCTGGACAGTTCTGATTGTCCCTGTGCTGATCACATGCACTCTCCCAAGAAAAAAAAAAAAATCTCTCTAGCAATACACACTAAACTGAGCATGTGCATGTGGCTACGAGTTCAGTCTGTCTTATCAGGTGGACATTTGAACAAGAGGAGGATCAGAGAAAACAGGATCAAATTACCTTTTTACACAATGCAGAGGATTAACCCCTTAGGTTCCACAGTGAGTATAACCAGCATGCTTTGCTGCATGTACAGACTGATTGTACTGTTGTGGGTTCAGTAACACTTTAGGTCTTGTTTCTCTTCAAACTTGAACCCTTTGCTCCTCCTATGAACGTCCTATTTTAGCCATGCCTTTGCACTTCTTGTCAGTTTATTGTGCTCTCTCCAGCCGATATCTTGCTCCCTTGCATACCTGCCGCTGTCCTTATCTTCACTACTACTTGTTAGCAGGGGCGGACTGACCATTTGGAAACTCGGGCACCGCCCGAGGGGCCGGGGTCAGTAGGGGGCCCCATGAGATGCCCCTGGTACCTTTTTCATAGGCTTTTTTGAGTTTGTACAAGGACACAGGGGCCCCATGATCCCCTATTGCCCGGGGGCCCCATGAGTTGTCAGTCCGGCCCTGCTCGTTAGTAACCCCTTGGCTTGTTCATGAAGTATGCTTGCTTCTGATCCCATCCAGCTACTACTTGTTACCGAACATTGGCTACCATGCTGCTGCTTGATCCCTACCTGCTATATCTGCTACTAGACCCCAGCTTACTCACCTCCTGAGGACTGCGACCTGATACTGACACAGAGAGAAACCCATCTTAATTATAGAATAGAATAGAACTAAATAGAATAGAATAGATAGAAGCTGATTGGTTGCCATGCACAGTTGCTCCAGATTCTGTCTGCTCTGGTTTTGATAAATTCCCCTCACTGCGTTTTACATTTCATACTTCTGACTACTGCACTCTACATACATGTATGCCACTGTCCTCGGTATATACAGTATGTTGTAATATGGGGAGTCCAGGGTCACCAGCCAGCCACTTGTAAAAGTAAAACAGTCAATTCAAAATCAAGCAAATTCTGGCACACGATGGCTCACCTCCAGTATACCCGTCCCACATAAGGGTTCCCATCTGCTCCAGGGGGCTGCAAAGCCGGCAAACACCCTCTCATTCATCAGACAGTCCACACTTTCCCACAGCTGAGACCCACCTCACACCCCACCTCATAAACAGGTGCTGAGTCCTTCTTTTTCTGGCCTGCCCTGCAAGTGGGTTAACCCTTTCAGGGCCCAAGCCCCTGTTAACAGGGTTGGAGGCTCATTCCCAAACAAAGTGTCTCTGAGCCTCCAATTTCTGGATCCCAAATGAGGTCTTATCAATCCAGAAGGCACTGTAAATCAGTCCTTTCCTCTACAACCAGAATACCCTGGAACCCCTCGCCCTGCATTGGTGAGTACTCACAAATGTGTTCCCATCGCTCCCCCTTAAAGAGATCATGACCCTAGTAGAGGGGACATGTATCTCCCATCCGGGACCATCCCTGGCATCCTCTACATCACAGGTGTCAAACACAAGGCCCGCGGGTCATATCCGGCCCTCCAGGCCATTTCATGTGGCCCTTGCACCTCTCCTGCAGGTACCCCCTTGTCTCCACCCTCACCTTATCTCAGCAGTCAGCAGTAGAGAGGAGACTAGAACTCCTCTGCCAAATTCTGCACCTCTCAGTTCAAGAGCAGCACCCCCATATCTCTGACTCCCCTGATAACTGACTCCACTCCTCCTCTGGTCCTCCTCCAGACCCTGCACTTTCTGCTTTCCAGCTCTGCCCCCAAAGGGGGTGCGCGGTGATGTTAGGCAGGGTGTGGGATTCTTGACATCCGATGTAATGGGGGTGCTCTAGACATCTAGTCTTACAGATACAACCGGCCCTTTGAGGGCAACCATGATGCTGATACGGCCCGCGATGAAATGGAGTTTGACACCCCTGCTCTGCATTGTGTACATATCGTGACAGTGAGCAGAGGACAGATTCAGTGAACAGTGAAGATGAAGTCTACAACATAATCCCCCCTCCTAGCACAAATCCTCTACCCCTCAAATTTTCCCTCTGAGTATAAATCCCCCCCCCTCCAATCCCCTCTCCTAGCACTAATCCCCCTCCCACAAACTTCCCCTCCTAGCACAAATCCTCCAAATCATCCCTACTAGCACAAATCCCCCTTCCTAACACAAATTCACCCTCCTAGTACAAATCCCCCCCCTACAGCACAACCCCCCAAATCCCCATTGCGCCCAGGGCAGCCACCCCTCCTGTCCACCCCTTGTCCAGGCCCTGCATACACTACTCTATGCACAGTGTTCCCTATGTAGTCCATCTCAGGAGCAAGCTAGAGAGGGTGGCTACGTTCCTATACAATGGGACCGTGGAGAATGAAGGTAGCCACCCTCTAACAGGAAGTCAGATCACAGCAGCAAAAAAACGAATCTGGAGATTTGCAGCACACATGTCCGGTACTCACAGAAAGGTCCCGGTCTGATCTTTCGATCGGGACCTTTCCCGATCATGTGACCGCCGTGATGACGCGTCACGGCGGTCACATGATCCCTAAACCCCGCCATGCCCGCCCTGCCTTCAGAAACTCTTTAAGGGCCGGGAGGCGCTGGCAGGAAGGGGTTAACCAGAGTTTACCCCCGTTTCACATCTATGCGGCTGTGCGGGCTGCGTTTTGCACGGGCACGAGAGCTCATTCATTTAAATGGACTCCCGGGCCCGTGACACACAGGGAAGAAGTCCCTGCTCTTCTTTGGAAAATGCAGCCCACACGGGAACCTCGGTTCCCAGTACTGTTGCGTTTTCCAGTGCTGGCGGCGTGCCATTAGAACTAATGGCATCCGCTCGCTGGTCCACAATTCTCTGTGCGGGTGGTACGGCTGCACGGGTTTTCGTGCGGATCTGCAGTGGCACCACCAATGTGAACCTAGGGTTAGTGTCACTCCGTGGTCATATCGGCAATCATTGGGTATGGCTGGGATATCTCCAATGATCTCAGAAGCATACACAGATTGGAGATAGGGAGCGATGTGATTCGACCTCCCTCCGCTGCATGTTATTAGGTGGAGATAAGCAAGTGCTGACACTACGGAAGATCGAACAGGTTGATAGTATTGATGTAAAGAAGCCAGCATCGCTCTTGGGTACCAGCACTGCGGCATCGGGGGAAGTTAGTTTTTTTGTTTTTTGTAGGTAAAGAAGACATTTCTTTGAGGTTGATACCACTCTCCGATAACATCTTCCTTCCATCTCAAACCTTCCGGCGGTGAGAACTGTGATGATACATTCACATGGTGAGATGAAAAGAGGAATTTGCCTATTTTATAGACTTTTAGGGCTCATTCACACGTATGGTAGCCCTTGCTGCTCCTTTGAAAAGAGATCTATGGCATATCGCTTCTCAGTTGTGCCTGACAAACTGCACCTCCCTATATGTGGCGGTTGCTGTTCACTTTTATTGGTCATGATCAGAGGTGGTACCGCCCACTGGAAGTAGCATGCTGTTTAACCATTTGCTGCCCGCCCTATGGCCGAATGGCGGGCGGCAAATGTCATCAGCGTTCCGGGCGGACGCCATATGGCATCCTCCCGCACATGCGCAGATTGCGCTCCTGCAGAGCGGCACAACGGCGCGATCTGTCACTTGCCATGTACCTCGGACATGGCCGATGACAGATCTGAGTATCGGCCCCGTTGCCGGTACCATGTGACCTGCTGTGACCAATCACAGCAGGTCACATGACAGTTATATACAATGGATGGCTTCATTCATGCCATCCATTGTATACTTGTGTCTAGCTGTGAATGGTCACAGCTAATCACATGCACATGTCATGTGATTAGCTGTGGCCAAATCACAGCTAAGCACAAAAAAAAACAAAAAAAAACCCTGAATGAATCGATGTCATTCAGGTAAATGCTTGCTTATAGCAAAGTAATTCTTTGCTATAAGCAAATTGTGTAAAAAAATAAATAAATACTGATCACTTCCCCAAAGTAGTACAATGTTACTATGGTAACATTGTACTACTTTGGTCATAGTGAAATATGAAAAAAAAATCTTAAAAAAAAGAAAAAAAATTTAATAAAAAAGAAAAAATTATAAAAAAAAAAAAAATATATATATATATATATATATATATATTTTTCATACTGTCACAAGTCCCCCTGATCACCGCCATGCCAGTTATATGATGACGCTGTACTGCACTGGTGACAATATGTAAAAAAAAAATAGTGAAACTAATTGTTTTAATTTTTTCATTTTCCGAAAAATTATGACAAAAAAAATACAACTTCAAAAAACTCGCCATTCCTCTTATGAAGTACGACAGACTGTCTACTCTGCAAAAAGGGGTCATTTGGAGATATCTGTACTGTTCTGACATTTGGGGGATATCTGTACCGTCCTGACATTTGGGGGATATCTGTACTGTTCTGACATTTGGGGGATATCTGTACCGTCCTGACATTTGGGGGATATCTGTACCGTCCTGACATTTGGGGGATATCTGTACTGTTCTGACATTTGGGGGATATCTGTACTGTTCTGACATTTGGGGGATATCTGTACTGTCTTGACATTTGGGGGATATCTGTACTGTCCTGACATTTGGGGGATATCTGTACTGTCCTGACATTTGGGGGATATCTGTACTGTTCTGACATTCTTGGACCTCAAGAAATTAGATTGGCTGTCAGTACTTCAGGATTGATCAATATTCAGATCTATCCCATAGTTTGTGAACTCTATAACTTTCCTACAAACTAAAAAATACATCCTAATTTGGGTTATTTTCACCAAAGACATGTAGCAGAATACATCTCGGCCTAAATTTATGAAGAACAATTATTTATTTGCAAACTTTTATAACAGAAACAAAGAAAAACTTTTTTTTTTCAAAATGTTTGGTTTTTTTTGTGTTAATTTAGCAAAAAATAAAAACTCCAGCGGTGATTAAATACCACCAAAAGAAAGCTCTAGTTGTGTGAAGAAAATGATAAAATTTTAGTTTGGGTACAATGTTGTATGACCGCGCAATTGTCATTCAAAGTGTGAGAGCGCTGAAACCTGAAAACCTGCCTGGGCAGGAAGGTGTAAAATTGCCCGGTATTGAATTGGTTAATTTCTGCTATATGCACAGCATGTGTACAACCCTTTGTTCAGACGGGCGGTAAAACTACAGCCGCTGTTATGGGAGTCGCAGTGGAATGGGATGTTGAAATACTATATTAAATTGGGTGAAGCATCCGGTCATGAAAATCAACATGATCCCGACGTGATTTGAATACGCAACCTTCTGATCTAGAGGCAGCTGTGCTACCGTTGCGCCACGAGGTCTCTGACATGCCATGGGGCCACTTTTTTGCCTGCTCTTGTGTCATTGCTTCTGTGGCTGCCCAAAGAATTACTCACAGCCCAGTGCCAGCTTTAGCATGCCCTCCCTTGGTGATAAGGGCATCTGGAGGTGAGTGGCCTGGGGTGTGGAAAGACTTTATGAAAGTGGGCTAAGCAGACAGTGATGAAAATCAACATGACCCCGACGTGATTTGAACACGCAACCTTCTGATCTGGAGTCAGACACGCTACCGTTGCGCCACGAGGTCTCTGACATGCCTTGGGGGCATTTTTTGCCTGCTCTTGTGTCATTGCTTCTGTGGCTGCCCAAAGAATTCCTCACAGCCCAGATAGTCCTGTGCCAGCTTTAGCGGGCCCACCCTCAGCAAGCTTGGGCCGGTTAGCTCAGTTGGTTAGAGCGTGGTGCTAATAACGCCAAGGTCGCGGGTTCGATCCCCGTACGGGCCAGTCTGCTTTTCTTTCAATAGCATCCCACTAAGGTGGCTTTCTATGCCCATCCGCGCTTGGCCTTCTTTTCTACAACCTATTAAACACACAGCAATAATGACTCTTTTGCTAAGGACGCCAATGAATTACGTCTGAGCCACTGGCTAAACTCAGCTCACTCCTTGACTAACAGGGTCTCCCCGAATGGGATCCCCAAAACAAACAGGCAGCACTTCAAACTTGTCCGTCTACTGTCAGCACTCAAACGTTTCACCCAGCAGCAGGCTCCCAAAGCACACAGAGAGCGGGAGAGAGAACCCTGAGCACCAGTCAACTGGCATATACAAAGGCTAGCAGGTAAAGTTCAATATATGGCTAGCATATGCTGTGGACTTAGGAACAGAGGTGATACCCCATCTAAAGCTCTACGAAGCCTCCAGACTCCGGGATTAGTGTTGGGCTACATGTTCGAGTTGAACCTCCAAAACCAACAATGGGGAATAATCCCCCACCCCTCACTGACACCAACGTAGGGGCACAATTCCTCCAAATGACAAGGCACAAATTGCTCCCAGTGACACCAAAAATGGGGCATGATTCTTCCTACCCAGTGACACCAACGATGGAGCACAATTCCTCTCACTGACACCAATGGTGGGGCATTGTTTACGCCCACTGATGCCAAAACATTTTCTACTTCCGCTGGCCACAGTTCACTCCCCCCTAAAGTCTGAAGGACAGCAAACTGGCCTTTTGTTTAGAAAGTTTGGAGACCCCTGGCCTAGGAGCAGAAGTGGGAGCGGGTACCTGTCAATTTCAGGTACCTGCTCCCCAAAGGTGCCAATCCTTAACGGGGAGCGGGGGACTAGTCCTTAAAGCGGAACTTCCCCCTTTGATTGGCGCTCAGCTTTAAATTCGTTACTATTGTAATTTGAGAATTCGGATACGTCTGAATCTCTGAATAATGAACAATTCATCTGAATTTGGATTTGGAAAGAAATGAAGCACACAGGTCTAGAGGGCAATGTCTGTGATGTCTCTATATGGGAGGATGATGATGGATAATTGATGGAAATGGAAGGACAAGATCTTCAACGTTTTATTTGCCAATCGGTAAAAAGAAATGCCCGTAGCAAAAAAGAAAGAAGAAATAGCGCAGGGCATGCATGACTAGGCCCAGAGTGGGGAAGGAGCAACAGAAAGGGTTAGGGTCAGCTCCAAGGGCTTTGTTTTGATAGTGGGGGTATCTGGTTGGTAGAAGGTTGAAGGTAGGTGGGCTTTGCTGCACCTTAGGATGGGGGGTTTCAGTGAGGGGGCGTCAGTTGGAGCTGGACGTCAGGTGAGAGCTTCCCTCCCGCCCTCCCTGTTTTTGGTGAGTATTGGGTCCCTCCAGGAAAAGGGGGGATTATGTTGGTTCATGGGCGGTTGTTGGTCTTTGGAGGCGGTTCTTATCTTGGAAGGTAAAAACAATGGTGTGGGACCCATCCGTGGTATGGGATGCCCGGGGACATTCCCAGTTAACCAAGGTTTAACTGGAAGGTGGTGGTGCTGCACTGCAGACGGTATGGTTGTCTCCGAGCTGGTTGGTTGCGGCTGGAGGCCTAGTGTATATGATTTTCGGATTGTTTGGGGGTGCCTTCGAAGACCAACAACAATTCTGTGGGTTTCTGTTATAAGGAATGGTTGGTGTATTGTAACTTGAGTTGTTAATAAAAGGCCATGTTGGCCATTTACTCCAAAATTGGTGTCATGTCTTTTGTAAGTATAATTGGTTAAGGGGAGGGGGGGGGGTTGGTACGGAACGGTAATGGTGGTAATGGGGAGTGGACAAGCCTATCTCTGGTGCAATAGTCATGAGAAGCAATGACCTGCGAAGAACACTTGTCCCACGGAGGTGGAGGATTGGAGGATTTGCACATCCACTATGGTGTATCTGAAGAATACTGATGGTGTCACTATGGAATCTATGGACGTATGCAGATGTTCCTTCTGTATGTACCTGTACTGCCCCCCTTTATGTTGTAAAGCGCGGAGCAAACTGTTGGCGCAATATAAATCCTGTATAATAATAATGTTATTGAAGAGTAAGGGCCAGGGGTGGACTGACAACTCATGGGGCCCCTGGGCAATAGGGAATCATGGGGCCCCTGTGTCCTCGCCCAAACTCAAACCACACCCAAAAAAGCCTATGAAAAGTACCAGGGGGATCCCATGGGGCCCCCTACTGACTCCAGGCCCTCGGGCAGTGCCCGAGTTCCCAAATGGTCAGTCCACCCATGGTAAGGGCTCATGTACACGGGGCTGTTTGGAAAACTCTTCTGACCGCTGGAAACTGCTGGAAAATGCAGGTTAAAAAACAACAGTTTAGCCGCGTTTACATACCGCGTTTATGCGAGTTTGCGTTTAGAAGCGTTTTTAAAAGAGAGACCCCCCCAAATGCCCAGAATGCACTGAAAAATAGTAAATAATTAACTATTTCAGACATTTCGAGAGCAATAGAGAGAGTGGAAGCAGAGAGAACAGTATGTGTTGAGATGACCTGTCTTTTCTGGTTGTATTCACTATGGATCCCATCATGAGCATAATGCGGTGCGTTCTACCATTATATCCTTCACGCCAAACCAGGAACTGACTGCGCTGGTGTATGCGGGTCCATGGAAAAAGCTTTGCATGCATTTCTGATGATGAAAAAAGTCTCTGGGCAGCATCTGGATATGGAACAGTTAAAAAACGCATCTAAACGCAAACGCTTATAAACGCGGTTAACTGCGTTTACAAGCATTTGGCGTTTAAACACAGATAAAATCTGCTCCTGAATGCAAGTTTGGTGCGTTCAAAAAAATGTCTGTAAACTCAACTGCCTGTAAACGACGATGTGTACACAGACACATAGGAGAACATAGGGAGAGTTCAGGGACTGCTTTATTTCTCAGACATTGGCATTTTGTTTGATTATATTTTGGGTTTGTTAGAGATCACTTATAGGACATTCAAGTATGTTATATTTCGCTACCTGTGAGTATAAATAGAATTTTATTATATTTAAAATTTTTTGTATTTTATTTATTTCAGGTACTTATAGAGCGCCGTCAATTTTACGCAGCACTTTACATATATATTGTACATTCACATCAGTCCCTAACCCTCAAGGGGCGTACAATCTAAGGTCCCTAACCCTCAAGGGGTGTACAATCTAAGGTCCCTAACCCTCAAGGGGTGTATAATCTAAGGTCCCTAACCCTCAAGGGGTGTACAATCTAAGGTCCCTAACCCTCAAGGGGTGTACAATCTAAGGTCCCTAACCCTCAAGGGGTGTATAATCTAAGGTCCCTAACCCTCAAGGGGTGTACAATCTAAGGTCCCTAACCCTCAAGGGGGGTACAATCTAAGGTCCCTAACCCTCAAGGGGCGTACAATCTAAGGTTCCTAACCCTTAAGGGGCGTAGAATCTAAGGTCCCTAACCCTCAAGGGGTGTATAATCTAAGGTCCCTAACCCTCAAGGGGCGTACAATCTAAGGTCCCTAACTCACATTCATACATACACATACTAGGGACAATATAGACAGGAGCCAATTAACCTACCAGCATGTCTTTAGAGTGTGGGAGGAAACCCCAAACCTTAGTACTGCCAGGCAGAAGTATTAGCCATTTATCCACTGTGCTGCCCCCACTTTACCACACTGTACCACAGCGTCCCTAGAGGCAGCCGCAAGACTGTACCACAGCGCCCCTAGAGGTAGCCGCAAGACTGTACCACAGCGCCCCTAGAGGCAGCCGCAAGACTGTACCACAGCGCCCCTAGAGGCAGCCGCAAGACTGTACCACAGCGCCCCTAGAGGCAGCCGAAGAGTGTACCACAGCGCCCCTAGAGGCAGCCGAAGACTGTACCACAGCACCCCTAGAGGCAGCCGAAAGAGTGTACCACAGCGCCCCTAGAGGCAGCCGCAAGACTGTACCACAGCACCCCTAGAGGCAGCCGAAAAAGTGTACCACAGCGCCCCTAGAGGCAGCCAAAGACTGTACCACAGCGCCCCTAGAGGCAGCCGAAGACTGTACCACAGCTCCCCTAGAGGCAGCCGAAGACTATACCACAGCTTCCCTAGAGGCAGCCGAAGACTTTACCACAGCACCCCTAGAGGCAGCCGAAAGAGTGTACCACAGCGCCCCTAGAGGCAGCCGCAAGACTGTACCACAGCGCCCCTAGAGGCAGCCGCAAAACTGTACCACAGCACCCCTAGAGGCAGTATCCAGACTGTACCACAGCGCCCCTAGAGGCAGCCGCAAGACTGTACCACAGCGCCCCTAGAGGCAGCCGAAGACTGTACCACAGCGCCCCTAGAGGCAGCCGCAAGACTGTACCACAGCGCCCCTAGAGGCAGCCGCAAGACTGTACCACAGCACCCCTAGAGGCAGCCGAAAGAGTGTACCACAGCGCCCCTAGAGGCAGCCGCAAGACTGTACCACAGCGCCCCTAGAGGCAGCCGAAGACTGTACCACAGCACCCCAAGAGGCAGCCGAAAGAGTGTACCACAGCGCCCCTAGAGGCAGCCGCAAGACTGTACCACAGCGCCCCTAGAGGCAGCCGAAAAAGTGTACCACAGCGCTCCTAGAGGCAGCCGCAAGACTGTACCACAGCACCCCTAGAGGCAGTATCCAAACTGTACCACAGCACCCCTAGAGGCAGCCGAAAGACTGTACCACAGTGCCCCTAGAGGCAGCCGAAGACTGTACCACAGCGCCCCTAGAGGCAGTATCCAGACTGTACCGCAGCGCCCCTAGAGGCAGCCTAAGCACTGAACCACAATGCCTCTATAGGCAACCTAAAGACTGTACCACAGCACCCCTAGAGGCAGCCGCAGGACTGTGCCACAGTGCCCCTAGAGGCAGTATCCAGACTGTACCACAGCGCCCCTAGAGGCAGCCTAAGCACTGAACCACAATGCCTCTATAGCAGTGGTTCTCAACCTGTGGGTCGCGACCCCTTTGGGGGTCGAACAACCCTTTCACAGGGGTCACCTAAGACCATCGGAAAACACATATTTCCAATATGTAAAGAGCAGCTACTGTGTTAAAAGCAGCAGTATTGGAGGTAAAACGACACTCATGAATTATAATTACTGGGTAAATCATTTTATGGTTGGAGCAGGGGCGGACTGACCATTTGGAAACTCGGGCACTGCCCGAGGGCCCGGGGTCAGTGGGGGGCCCCATGAGATGCTCCTGGTACCTTTTTCATAGGCTTTTTTGAGTTTGGGCAAGGACACAGGGGCCCCATTATCCCCTAGTGCCCCCTGGTTGGGGGTCACCACAACATGAGGAACTGTATTAAAGGGTCGCGGCATTAGGAAGGTTGAGAACCACTGATCTATAGGCAACCTAAAGACTGTACCACAGCACCCCTAGAGGCAGCCGCAGGACTGTGCCACAGCGCCCCTAGAGGCAGCCGCAGGACTGTGCCACAGCACCCCTAGAGGCAGCCGCAGGACTGTGCCACAGCGCCCCTAGAGGCAGCCGCAGGACTGTGCCACAGTGCCCCTAGAGCCAGTATCCAGACTGTACCACAGCGCCCCTAGGGGCAGCTGCAAGACTGTACCACAGCGCCCCTAGATGCAGCCTAAGCACTGAACCACAATGCCTCTATAGGCAACCTAAAGATTGTACAGCAGCGCCCCTAGGGGCAGCCGCAGGACTCTGCCACAGTGCCCCTAGAGGCAGTATCAAGACTACCACAGCGCCCCTAGGGGCAGCCTAAACACCGCATCGCAGCGTCCCTAGAAACGACGTTAAGCCCATATCTCATCACCCATAGAGGGCAATCCGACAATAAAAAGGCGCATGTGCAAAACCCGCCGCAACCGCGCCTGCGTAGATCTCATCGCTCTATTCTCGCAGCCGCAGTGACACAGCTCGCCAGCCGGGAGGAGCAAGATGGCGGCGGCTACGGCTCCGAACGGCGGCGGGATGGAGGTGGACGGGGCGGGTGAGTATCCGGGCTATTGTCTGAGAAGAGGGGAACCCGCTGCGGAGCGCCACAGGGGGGACACATCAGTGTGAAGTAGATATGTAGGGGGCAATGGCCGGCCGCCTGAGCCTCTCTCTCTGGGTGGGATGGGTGGGCGGGACCTGAACGGCGGACTTTGGTTGGCTGGCAGAGCTGTCAGTCATTGGTAGAGGGGCGTTGCCATGGTGCCAGCCAGTGTTCTGAATGGAGGAAGTGGTGTTCTGTGTGATAACAGATGGGCCACCATACACTGAGACTGCCATTGGCTGGAGCTGACAGCCTATAGATGAGGAGCTGTGCCTGGTACTACATGGTGTCACTAGTGCTCCTGGAGTCCCTCTGCTCACAGTATGGAGCCCCCATGTCCCTGCGTCCTCTGCCTGCACTCTGTGTGCCGGGGTTCCCCTTACACACCCTCTGATGGCCAATCATCTTCCAGCTAAGTCGGATCTGATGCAAAAACAGAAAATGCTGGAAGGTGAAGGGAGAACGAGAGCGCCACACCAAGGTTCAGGAGTCCCCGTGTATTTATGTCATCGCAGATGTCCAATGAAAGTAACCCAACGCGTTTCAGAGGTGTAAGACCTCCCTCCATCTGGCCTAACCCTTTTACTGCCACCAAAGCAACCTGACACGTTTCTAAGACCTCCCTTCATCGGGTCCCGACCCTTTTACTGCCACCAAAGAAAGTTGACGTGTTTCAAAGGTGTAAGACCTCCATTGGGGCCTAACCCTTTTACTGCCACCAAAGAAAGCAAGCTGACGCGGTTCAGGGGTCTAAGACCTCCCTTCATTGGGACCTAACCCTTTTACTGCCCCCAAAGAAAGCAGACTGATGCATTTCCAAGGTCCATGGCCTCCCTTCATTGGGGCCTAACCCTTCCTGCCACCAAAGCAAGCTGACGCATTTCAGGTGTCTAATACCTCCCTTCATTGGGGCCTAACACTTCGTGCCACCAAAGCAAGCAAGCCAACGCGTTTCAGATGTCTAAGACCTCCATTGGGACCTAACCCTTTTACTGCCACCAAAGAAAGCAAGCTGACGCGGTTCAGGGGTCTAAGACCTCCCTTCATTGGGACCTAACCCTGTTACTGCCCCCAAAGAAAGCAGACTGATGCATTTCCAAGGTCCATGGCCTCCCTTCATTGGAGCCTAACACTTCCTGCCAGCAAAGTAAGCAAGCCGACGCGCTTCAGATATCTAAGACCTCCATTGGGACCTAACCCTTTTACTGCCCCCAAAGAAAGCAAGCTGATGCATTTCAGAGGTCTAAGACTTCCCTTCATCAGGGCCTAACCCTTTTACTACCACCAAAGAAAGCCGACTGATGCCTTTCAGAGGTGTAACTACATTTGAGTGGGTTTTCACACACTACCAATGGCTGCAGCTGCCTGGAGTGTGTGTACATCTGACAAACCTCCCCCCTGACAAGTTTCCTGGGCCCCATCAACAGACCTGGGACTAGCATGATGGGTGTGGCTGGGTAGAGGGGATGGAGACAAGCAACCGTCCTTTGCTCTCTTCCCCTCCCTGTTTTTGACCCGTGTAAAACGTCACGTCCAGGTCCTGGTGTCACTTTCCCTGCCAATATTACCGGAGAAGAAACTAATGGAGGGCGATCTGCACTGCATTTGTTTCATTGGAGGACAGGTGAGATATCAGCGGTCTAGAAGACCCCCCTGGTGTTTCATTAAAGTGAACCTTTAAGTACAACATTCCCAACGCACACGTTTCTGAAACTGGCTGTAGCTGTAGATGGGTGCAGCAAACTGGCTGTAGATGTACAGTGGGGATCGAATGTTTGGGCACCCCAGCTAAAAATTTGTATTAATGTGCATAAAGAAGCCAAGGAAAGATGGAAAAATCTCCAAAAGGCATCAGATCACAGATTAGACATTCTTATAATATGTCAACAAAAGTTAGATTTTATTTCCATCATTTACACTTTCAAAATAACAGAAACCAAAAAAATGGCGTCTGCAAAAGTTTGGGCACCCTGCAGAGTTAATATCTTGTACTGCCCCCTTTGGCAAGTATCACAGCTTGTAAACGCTTTTTGTAGCCAGCCAAGAGTCTTTCAATTCTTGTTTGAGGTATCTTTGCCCATTCTTCCTTACAAAAGTCTTCCAGTTCTTTGAGATTTCTGGGCTGTCTGTCACGCACTGCTCTTTTTTAAGGTCTATCCATAGATTTTCAATTATGTTGAGGTCAGGAGATTGTGAAGGCCATGGCAAAACCTTCAGTTTACACCTCTTGATGTAATCCCCCGTGGATTTTAAGGTGTGTTTAGGATCATTATCCATTTGTAGAAGCCATCCTCTCTTTAACTTCAGCTTTTTCACAGATGGCATCAAGTTACCATCCAAAATTTGCTGAAATTTTATTGAATCCATTTTTCCTTCTACTCGTGAGATGTTCCCTGTGCCACTGGCTGCAACACAACCCCAAAGCATGATTGATCCAACCCCATGCTTAACAGTTGGACAGAGGTTCTTTTCATTAAATTCTGTGCCCCTTCTTCTCCAAACGTACCTTTGCTCATTCCGGCCAAAAAGTTCAATTTTAACCTCATCGGTCCACAGAACTTGTTTCCAAAATGCATCAGGCTTGTCTATATGTTCATTTGCAAAGTTCAAACGATGATTTTTGTGGTGAGGATGTAGTAGAGTTTTTCTTCTGATGACTCTTCCATGAAGACCATATTTGTACAAGTATCTCTTTATAGTGGACTAGTGTACCACAACTCCAGTGTCTGCCAGATCTTTCTGGAGGGATCGTGCAGTCAAACGTGGGTTTTGAATTGTTTTTCTCACAATCCTGCGAGCTGTTCTGTCTGATATTTTTCTTGGTCTTCCAGATCTTGCTTTAACTTCCACTGTTCCTGATGACTGCCATTTCTTAATTACATTCCGAACAGAGGATATTGACATCTGAAAACGCTTTGCTATCTTCTTATAGCCTTCTCCAGCTTTGTGAGCGTCAACTATTTTCAGTTTCAGTTTTCTAGACAACTGCTTAGAAGAACCCATGGTGCTGATTGTTGGGGCAAGGTCAGATGAGTCTGAGCATTTAAAACCTTTGAGATTGACATCACCTGGTCTTCCCAGACGATGATTGAGAACAATCCATGACACTGGCAGGTCTCAGCTTGGCAAAGGGGGCAGTGCATGCTATAAATTCTGCAGGGTGCCCAAACTTTTGCAGACGCCATTTTTTTGTTTTCTGTTAATTTGAAAGTGTAAATGATGGAAATAAAATCTAACGTTTGTTGACATATTATAAGAATGCCTAATCTGTAATTTGATGCCTTTTTGGAGATTTTTCCATCTTTCCTTGGCTTCTTTATGCACATTGATACAAATTTTTAGCTGGGGTGCCCAAACTTTCGATCCCCACTGCAGACGGGTGCTGCAACCTGGCTGCAGACGGGTGCTGCAACCTGGCTGCAGACGGGTGCTGCAACCTGGCTGCAGACGGGTGCTGCAACCTGGCTGCAGACGGGTGCTGCAACCTGGCTGCAGACGCAGACGGGTGCTGCAACCTGGCTGCAGACGCAGACGGGTGCTGCAAATGGGTGCTGCTGCTCTACAGGTTGAAGCCTGATGAAGGGGTGCTGCGTGGCTCTGAAACGTCGCTATTGTAACTATGATGCCTAATAAAGCTTTAGACCCGGTTTGGGGATCCTGGTGTGCTGGTGACATACGTCTCACATTTTAGAGAACCTGTCACCAAAAATGGATCACATGGAGGACTCTTTGTCCCCTATTTGATTAAAGTTTAGTGAAAAAAAAAAGAAATTAAAGTTGCACCCAAACACTTAAAATCAACCCCCCCCCCCAAAAAAAAAACAAACCAAAATTTGTATTTTTAATAATTATTTTAGGACAAATTGCCTGGACTTCCTCCTTTGGCACGTTTCACCTAGCACAGGAAATCTATGGTCACAGCATTGGCTTTCATTCTATAACCGCATTGTGCTAACAAAAACAATAGTTCCAATTTATCAATCCAATATAAACATCCTTGTAAAATCTCCTTTCATGTTGTGAGTGCTGCCTGCCTCCTGGCCATCTTTCCACAACTTCCTGGATCCCCAGCATGCTTTGCAGCTTCTTTCATTTCTAAGGACTACATATCCCATGGTACCTTTCTGCCTGCAAGCAGTGATTCCTGTACTGACTCAGCTAGTGATGCACCGATATATTGCCTGCCGAAAATAGGGTTATCGTCATTGGGGGTGGAGGTGCCGATAAAATGATAATTGACTTCAATGAAAAATCTTGTCCCATTAACTTCAGCACAAAAATGCCCCCTTTTTACTTCAATGAAAAGTCACGTTCCATTGATTTCAATGCAAAAACATCCCTTTTTGATTTCAATGCAAAATCGTGTCCCATTGACTTCATTGCAAAAATGCCCCCTAATGACTTCAGTGCAAAAATGCCCCCTAATGACTTCAATGCAAAAACACCTCTGTTTTAAGGTGTGTTGTTTTTTGTTTTTTTGTTTTTTTTGTTTTTGTTTTTTTTAAATATTGTT